>NW_014579685.1:24609-27165 GCF_000485595.1 Priapulus caudatus
ATGTAGAGGTGACACTGCAGTGTTAGCAGGTATGGATGCTGTAGGGATATCAATGTAGAGGTGACACTGCAGTGTTAGCAGGTATGGATGCTGTAGGGATATCAATGTAGAGGTGACACTGCAGTGTTAGCAGGTAATGGATGCTGCAGTGATATCAATGTAGAGGTGACACTGCAGTGTTAGCAGGTATGGATGCTGCAGTGATAACAGATGGGACGCTGCGTGTCAATGAGGTGCAGGCTGCTACCTAGTTAGTGATGCAGCAGGTCATTAATCGCGCATGAACCAGCGGATCCGTCTTCGATCGCTGCCACGCCGGGGTCAACCACAGACCACCCGCCGGTGTGTGCTGCAGTGGGCAGGACCCCCACCCTCTGGGGGGAGGGCATCCCCCCATGTGTCCGTGTGTGAATATTGGTAGAATATTAGTAGAGCGCGGCTGTGTGCCGTAGTGGGCAGGACCCCCACCCTCCGGGGGAGGGCATCCCCCATGTGTCCGTGTGTGAATATTGGTAGAATATTGGTAGAGACACACACGGGTAGGTTTGTCGGTGCCATCGTCTGCGACTGTAACACCACGAGGACATTAATATACAATAACATGTAATTACATATGTATTAATATATAATTACAAAAGCTAATAATACCATAATACGCACCCTAGGAATTATTAGCTAGTGATGACATCGCGTGAATCTGCGTGCGGTGTGATGTGTGGGTGCCCAATATATGTCAATGTTATAGAACAGTACTGTAAAAATTATTATTATATTAATATACTATATAACAGTGCATTAATCACACAAAAATGGTGATTATTTACTCCTGATATACTATAGTATAGTATTAAAATCATAGGCTAATAATGTAAAGTGTAATGTGAAATAGTACGTTAAAGTGATTACGTCACCGTGAATGGTAAAAAATAAAAAAAATATTTCCATTTTTTCACAAAATATAAGTAATTCTGTTCACTTTTTATGGTTAAATTGTGCTTCTTATTTTACTATATTGTTCGATGTGAACATACACTCGTGACGCATACATAGCCCATAGCAAGCAATTAATGTTAGGAACACTAATATCAAATCGTCCAGGTTTTTTGGATTTTTAACTAGTTGAGAAACAATCTTATCAGGTCCATACGTTTAGTCACGTTAGTTCTTACTTTTAATGTAAAAAAATGCCAACAAAATCTTTACAAATTTTACCATAGAAAATTCGTGACGTAGTCAATTTAAGAGGACATCGAGAGCGTAATCTATGTGTTTATGTGTCGCCTGCGCATGACACGTCAGTGTAGTGTGTGTGTGTGTGTGATTGATGGTGCGATTTTCATGATGAATGACTATAGTGGTTGTTCGCACGCCTGCCGTGTGTAACTAACCGTCTTTAATGACATGCACGCGCGTATTTCGGTCAATGAAATGCGTTTTCGCGTGAATCACGCGTTGATGTGAAGTGGAAGTGGCGCCGAGTGATCGCAATTTAGATTTCGTAATAAGCGCTACTCTCTCAATACCGCGTGCATATCAGGTTAGAGAAGGGAGCGATACAGGAGAAACACATCAGAGGGAGGGATGTTGGTAGAGGGGCGACAGGTTAGAGATGCTACGGCATGGGAAGCTCGCTAGAGGAAACTCTCTATAGAAGAGGTGATATTGTGATAAACCGATGTATGGGTGCTGCAGGGCTATCAGGTAAAATCAAGAGCTAATAATACCTTCGTAATAAAAGGTATTATTAGCTCTTGGTAAGATGTAGGGATGCTGCAGGTTTAGTATATGAACGTGAGGGATGCTGCAGCGTTATTAGGTTGGATGTATCGATGCCGCAGAAATATAGGCTTGAAGGTGCGGATGCCACGGACAAACCTGTTAGAAGCAGGGATGCTGCAGCAATTGTAGTTTGGGGGTATGCATGGCTGCAGGTAGAGGCGATGTAGTGTTAAAAGGTTGGAGGTATGAATACTACAAGGATAACAGTTTGCAGGTATGGATGCTGCAGGGATAAGAAGTTTAAGTTGAACGTAGAGACGCTGCAGGAAGAACAGGTTAAAGGTATGGGCGCTGTACATGTAACAGTTTGCAGGTATTAGTGTTGCAGGGATATCAAGTTGAATGTAGAGACGCTGCAATGGTAACGGGTTAGGGATATTGGTGCTGTAGGGATGTCTTAAAGAGAGGGAGCCTACAAGGGTAACAGTTTGCAGGTATGGATGCTGCAGTGATATCAACGTAGAGGTGACACTGCAGTGTTAGCAGGTATGGATGCTGTAGGGATAACAGATGGGAAGCACGGACGCTGCGTGTCAATGAGGCGCAGGCTGCTAGCTAGTTAGTGATGCAGCAGGATCCGTCTTCGATCGCTGCCACGCCGGGGTCAACCACAGACCACCCGCCGGTGTGTGCTGCAGTAGGCAGGCCCCCCACCCTCCGGGGGGAGGGCATCCCCCCATGTGTCCGTGTGTGAATATTGGTAGAATATTAGTAGAGCGCGGCTGTGTGCTGTAGTGGACAGACCCCCCACCCTCCGGGGGAGGGCATCCCCCCATG
>NW_014579685.1:27175-27774 GCF_000485595.1 Priapulus caudatus
GAGAGAGAGAGAGAGAGAGAGAGAGAGAGAGAGAGAGAGAGAGAGAGAGGGAGCGAGAGAGAGGGAGCGACAGCTCGAGGAAGTAAAGGAGAGCAGGGGTGGGGTGGCAGCGGGATAGCGAGCAAGCGAGGGGACGTTATGCTATGCTATGATGATACTATCCTATCCACCCACCCCGTGGTTCCACCAGTCATTATACCCCCACCCAACCAGCTTCGTCACCAGCTTCCTGCGAGACTTCTGCAGCCCGAGGCAGACCTCCCCTGGTTCTCTCTCGGCTCCCTGCTTCCTTCTTCGTCACCGGCTTCCTCCGGAGAGACTGCTGCATCGCCGAGGCAGACCTCCCCCCGTCTCGGCTCCCCGGTTCCTCCGACGGCGGTCTGAGCTCATCGTAGCTGAACTCACTCCAGCTGCATCCCACGTGACTCACTTTCCTCTCTCTTCCCCACAGCTGACCTACCTCCCCCTCCCCTCTCTGACGCTTTATCTCTGTCTCTCTCTCTCACACGTGCACACTCTCACTTCCTTCCTCTCTCACTCTGCGGCTCTCTATCTGTATCTATCTTACACGCACGCACACACTCACTATATAATATTAT
>NW_014579686.1:0-3528 GCF_000485595.1 Priapulus caudatus
ATGGGGTGTAAATTAACCCTACTCTGACCATAGCCACAAGTTCCCATCTCGCTTAACTACGTGGCGAGAGGTTAACTACGTTACTCCTCCGCCGTGTAACAGCCAGAGAGCCTGGTCGGTTTACTCTGACCCCTACTAGTAGTAGTTGGTAGTATAGTACTAGTACTAGTAGTACTAGTAGTAGTAGTAGTAGTAGTAGTAGTAGTAGTAGTACGTAGTACGTAGTACGTAGTAGTAGTAGTAGTAGTAGTAGTAGTAGTAGTAGTAGTAGTACTACTCTACTTTACTTTACTTGCTTTCCTATTTACTTTACTTTACTTTACTTAGTTACAGTAACTTATACTTATACTTATAGTATATACAGTAACAGGTGTAGGCTATGGTAGTTTCGTATTGAACCCCATGGCTATATGGTCTTAAATAGGTTCCAATTTAATTATGGAAAATGCAGTTTAAAAAAATAGCAATACCTTCTCCTTCTGGCTCTGCCATATCTAGCTGGGAAACGCCGCCCGATTGCGTGCCTAGCAACGTACCGTGGCGGGAAAGTCAAGAGCTTAGTCCTAGATTTTGACATATTTTTGCCAAACTTACAGGTCAAAGGTCATACGAAGTACACAGTTAACTGCAGTCAGTTGTTTCGATGAACTGACTGCATCATTTTAAATAACCAGCCATAGGTTAGCTCCATTATATTTCGTTTTTTTAAAAATGAATTCTCATTCATACTTGATATTTTCATAAACTAGGCCATGCTCTATGTCAAATTTGGCACTCTCTACTGTTGTCTCAGGCGAAAGAAAGAATATGGTAGTCCCATTTTTTGATAAGAAGTGTTTCAGTTCCAACTCTAACCATCAGCCCTCTTCTAGAACAATCAATGCTGTAGCAAGGCACAAAACATTGTGCATGTAAGTGAACAACATCTTTGCCATGAACACTTTCTTGAGCATGGACGATCACCAGAACAACCACATTTCATCAAGCGAATGATATATTCTGGGGCACAAAAGCCATTTTCTGGAAGCGTGACAGGTGTGAGTGTCTTTGTGTCCTGGATTGTTTTCCTGAAGTGATCGCCAAAGAATGGCTTGGTAGTGTGCACGTTTAACATTCTTTAAGAATGCTTCAGTCGTAGGTGGCAGTGAACATAGTTTGGGAGACGCGAGGTGACACCCTTGCATTTTTAGCAGCCAAAGCTGAATGCGAACCTTTGACATGTCACAGCATTTTCTTGCCATAGCAAGCTGATACGAATGTGTGTGGCTTGGTTGTAAGACATCAGCAAGTTCAGCAGTTACGTCACCAACTGCAAACAAGTTGTGGCCAGCCCTAAGGACTCTGATTACAGTTTCTTTACCAATTCGGAAGTATGTGGCAACTGTGTCGCAATCTGAAAGGGCGTGAGCTTGAAGGAGATTTTGAGCGATCATTTGGTGTTTTTTTGCTGTCTCACCAATGTCAATCACTGTGCTACCTTTCACTGGTGATTCCATGATGACTGCGGTATTCTATTGGAGGTCACTTCGATCATTGCATCTGTGTCATCAGACATCACTGTAATGGATTTCCCTTCTCTTACTGTACCGCAATACCTGTTGGAGCAATAATATTGTCCGCTTCCTTCATGGGTCGTTGTGAGGTCATGACGTCTTCTGATCCCATCATTTTGAATTTCAAGTGGTGTTGCTTTTCCGCTGTGATAACTAGCTTGTGTATGCCGGTGCTGTTTGGTGGAAGAATCCTGTCCTGAGACAGTTCATCATAGATGATCTGGATGATCTGTTTTCTTGTTTTCAGTGACAGTCAGTCCAACTTTCTGGGCTGGCATGGTTGTCTTAAGCTTGAATGGAAGACTCTACTGCGCCCGGCCTCTCTTCCTCCCCTGGCCCACAGATTTCGTGCTAAAATTTCTGTAATGGTCGAATACTACGTACACCTCATATCCTTCAAGAGTCTTTGAATACGTTCCTTCACATTTGAAACATAATCCTCACTGTACCAGCCTCGAGCCAGTGGATCACCCAAAGCAAAGGATCACCGTCTATCACCATCACATCGAGTCATGCCTGTTTTTCTACTTGATACTTCTACTTGGAGACTCTTCTTTAGCTGTGACTTGTTTGTGGCAATCTTCATCCCATCAGTGGTAAACATCAATGTTGGCACTGGTGCAAGTTCATGGAGAGAACATGCTTGATATCAATATCCGCGAACTGATAGCAGACCAATAACCCGTGCATAAATGGCATTTAAGTCCGTAATCTTGTTGTCCCCAATAGATACTCCCTGCTTCCTCACAGTCATTGTAACAACCTTCTTGGAATGGTTCCATAAAACCCGTCTGGCCATTTTGTTTCAAAATTCCTCCATCTGTTTCTTTCAAATAGAACGGAGTTCGGGACAGTTGACCTCAGCTTTGCCAATTTGCCCAGTTAATTTACGATATTCAACTATCCCTTCTGGGTGGTTTGCAGGGTCCATGGGGTCAATGCACATGCTCTAAGCTTTCTGCGGATAACAATGTTCTTGTGCTTGCTACAGCATTGATTGTTCTAGGAGGAATGATGGCTGATGGTTAGAAGTTGGAACTGAACACTTCTTACAAAAATGGGACTAACATATTCTTTATTTCGCCTGAGACAATAGTAGACGAGTGCCAGCATTTGACATAGAGCATGCCTAGTTTATGAATATCAAATTATTAATGAGAATTCATTTTTTTTTAAACGAAATATAATGGAGCTACCTATGGGCTGGTTATTTAAAATGATGCCAGACAGTTCATCGAAACAACTGACTGCAGTTAACCGTGCACTTGTTATGACTTTGACCCTGTAAGTTGGGCAAAATATGCCACAATCTAGGACCAAGCCTCTTGACTTTTCCCATTGCAATATGGGGTGGAGCAATGGTTGCTCTAGATCGACAGATCTGATTACTGTAAGCGTTATCAACTTTTGGATAATAAAAACAGCTATTTTAGAGCATATCAAACTTGTCTTTCTTTTGTAATAGGTTGGTCAACATTCAACTATTTGAACATGGGTGGTTTAAAATGATAGCAGGGCAGTCTCCTTGAATAAATTTAGGGGTAAAAAGCACCATTAGGAGCCTGTTCTTGGCCCAAGGCAGAGTGCTAAAAGCAATATTCAAGATTTTCGAGAAGGTCAAAATTGGTGACCTTTTGACCTCTATTGACCTCATTATTCAACTATCAATTAGAAAGAGCTTGTTAAATACCAACATTCTTGAGTGGTCACCATGATCCATTAGCTTTAAAAACAACAGATCTAGTAGACTTTTTGTTTTCCCACACCCTAATTTTTCGCCAATTTTTGAGTTGACGTCGTCAACACAAATATGGTTAATACAGAAAACAATTGCTCAAGGCTGACGGGTGGCTCATCCACCTAGAAAGTGAAGACCAACACCTAGTCTACAAGAATGCAGCAAAGAAAAAAACTTTAAACTATCTCAGTGCAGGCGTTCCGCCAAAATCGGGTTTGGCTGCCGGACTATTACGTT
>NW_014579686.1:6111-6585 GCF_000485595.1 Priapulus caudatus
ACATACATAGACATACATACGCCTTCTATCTCATAACATTAGCGTATACTCCATTATATATCATATTCATCGGAGTATATATCTGTATATGTTATCACATCATTATATTATTAGTATATATTAATATTAGTCATATATATCATATATCAACATATTTCATATATATATATAATAACATCATATATATTAGTCAACCTCCGATACACGAAGCACTCGCTGAAATATATATATAGAATAAATAAATAATGACGAAAATATATACGAAAATAACATTATACTCTAATGAAATTCATGCGCTCTTGAGAATAGAGTTTCTTGCGACCATTTCCCGATAGATGGCGGGCCGGTTGATTTATCGTAATTGAACAGAATCATCACGCGCCAAGAAGAGCGGGCGGTGCCATTGGTGTTGTGGAGGAGAGAGAGAGAGAGAGAGAGAGAGAGAGAGAGAGAAGAGAGAGAGAGAGAAGAAAG
>NW_014579686.1:7980-10480 GCF_000485595.1 Priapulus caudatus
CCGCTTAGCCTGCTACTACTACCTGCTGCCCGTCTTGTCTGCCTGCTGCTGCTGCTACTACCTGCTGCCTCAGCCGCTACTCGCATGCTTGCTGGCCATCGGCTCGCTGCTGCGCTGCTACTGCTCCCTCTCTGCCTGATCCTGCCCTGCTGCTGCTTCACTGCTACTGCTTACTGCCCTGCTACTGTACTTGCCTACCTGCTCCCCCCACCCCTGCTGTTGCGCTACGTCTCTGCTGCCTCGCCCTCACTGGCTAACTAAGCTGCCTGCCTACCTCGCTCTGTTACTGCTGCTCACCTGCTTGCCTCCTGGTCTTTCACTACTTCCTGCTGCTGCCTCTCTGCTTCCCCCTGCCCCTGCTACCTATCTGCCTGCATACGCCTGCTGCATACTTGCTGCCCTGCTCCCTACGCTCTCTGCCTGGGCCCGGACGCTGGCGCTCTCTACACTGTTGCTACTCCCTGCTGCCCCTCTGCCTCGCCACTACTGGTTCGCCTACGCCCCCTGCTGCTTGCTGCTGCCTACTGCTGCACTGCCGCCCTGCTGCCTTGTCCTGTTTGCTACTGCTGCTGCTGCTGCTGTTGCTCACTAGCTGCCTGCTGCCCTACTTACTGCCTGCTTGCTGTCCCTGCTGCTACTATTACTCCTGCTTGTTGCGCGGCGGTTCACGCTCATGCTGACCCTTCCTGCTGCTACTGCTGCTCTGCTGCTGCTACTGCTGCTTAGCTGTGCTGCTATTACCTCTGCCTGCTTGCTTTTCTACTGCCTGCTGCTCTGCCTGCCGGATGCTACTAACTGCTGCCTGCTCCTGCCTGCTGCGTACCTACTGCTGCCTGTTTCCTGCCTGCTACTCGCCCTGCCTGCTACTGCCTGCTACTGCTGTGCTGCTGCTTGCTCGCATGCCTGCCGCTGCTGCTGCTGATACCTGCTGATACTGCTCTTACTACTTTGCCGAGCTACAATTTATATCAAATCATAGCGCCCTGTCGCCAAAGCAAATATCGCCGAGCGTCGGCGCGACGCATACCGTTCCCGGTGCGTCGGCTAGGCCCGTATATAAACGTAGATTGCCGACCTCCCCGTAAATTCCTAACCGACTCATTACCTAAGGTAACCAACCCCACCCCCTCCACCAGTTATCGTCACGGAGACAACCAGAAGCCATTACTTTCTCGCGCCCGCTGCGCATTTTGTCATTTCAATCCTCAAATCAGACGCTGCTCGTCGGCCCCACACGCACGCGCCGCAACGCTCGCCACGCCACACACGCACACACGCACGCCACCGCGCGCACGTCCTACGCCCACGCACCCGCGCCACGCCACAACCACACGCCCACGCCACGCCACCCGCCGCGACGTCCCACGCCCGCACGCGCCACGCCACACACAAGTGCATGCACGCACCGGACGCACGCACGCTACGCACGCACACTCACGCGCACGCACGCACGCACGACCGCCACGCGCACGCACGACACACACACACACACACACACACACACACACACACACACACACACACGCACGCACGTATGTATGTCCACTGTTTGTCAGGGTTATTATAGTGAGAAAATACATACGCGAAACAACTCGGGTAAATAAATTTCAGGACGAATATTGAAGAAGAGAAACGCCGTCGGGTCTTTGCATCCGGCTGAAAATTGCGATCGGATTACAAACGTATTACAACGTAAACGGATCAAAATTGAAACTTAAAGCATAACAAGACGCCACTCCACGATATCCTAAGCAATACAGGATGCACAAACGTCGCCTTAAACGCATCCGTCTTCAATCCGACGTAAAAGAGAGAGAGAGAGAGACCCTAGAAATCACATAAAATTTATACCGCACCAATTCCACGTAGTCAGCGACAATAAACGTAGTCGAGTTAGACGAGACGAGGAACTTTTTCAATTTGCGAATTGAAATAAAGATGCAGAAAAATTGGGGAAATAATAATGCGGCAGTGTCGAACGGGGTTTCGACTTTATCGAAAAAGCTCGTAAATTGGCCATTAGAACTCAAACAGACATGCGAAGCTTTCCAACCTCGGGTTATAAACCACATGCGCTCGATCGGTACCGCGTAACACCAACGCAAGGGATAAATAACGACAAAATACGCGAGAAAAACCCGAATGCGTTACCGTTAATGACCCAGCAGATGTCGTGAAACAGGCTGGACACTAAGCAAACAGGATGCAGTGCCAGAAAGGTGAAAGGTGGTCACCAAGACAAATTGTAAAGAAACATGTTTTTTTTACACATATAACATAGTATAGTTGTATAAGTATTAGTTATATTGTTTGTAAGAAGCAGTATGAGAAGTAGGCAGTGCAAGGAGACACACATTCCGAGAGTAAATCTTACAACAGAGCCGTAGCCTTTTCGGGGGGGGGGGGCAAAGATAGAGCTGCCTCCTAGATTTTGGAGCAAATTAAGAAATAAGCTTAGCTAATAATCGTAAATAACCCTAACGTGATTTTCTTGGTCACT
>NW_014579686.1:14250-18353 GCF_000485595.1 Priapulus caudatus
CGTGTCTAGACAAGCTCTGCTGTACGGTCCGAACGGACGGAGTGTACGGTACAGCAGGACGAGCTTTCGTAGATTACTATCTCTTCATAATAATCTCTTTACTTCTATATATATATATATACGAAAAACTGTTAACGGAACGGGTTTAATTTTTTGCAAAAAAATTGCAAAATGTCAATTGCAAATGAGTTCGTTTGCAAAATTTCTACTCATTCGAGTTCTGGTCAGTGTTGTCGATTCAATAATGTGAGCGATCCCCACGAGCTTATCTAGGTATTTGGCGAGCATTCTTGATATTATTAACTTTATTATTGATCATGACTATTATAATAGTTATATTTATTTAGCATTAATAAGCATTAGTCGATTCAAATTCAATTCAATTCAGAATTAGTCAAGCTGTGGAGGTTAATAACTATGACTGCGAAGATTTCCCAACGGCGATGACATCCGGGTACTCGTGTACGGATGTTGAACGTTGACTGTCACCTGTTTCTTTTACGGGAACGACTCACGCGCACGCGACCGTGCTGCGTTGGTTTGCGACGGCGAGCGATGGCGCCAGTCTACGTGTGCCACTATCGCCCTGACCCGTCTAGAAGTGATTCAGTGATTTATTGATTCATGTTCGCTTTCCGAAATATTTTCTGATAAGCACAGACGCCCTACGTCGGGTGAGAGGCGGGGATTTTTTGATTGAGGTCGAGTAGGGAATACGCCGCTCTCTCTCACTCTCCCTTTCTCTCTCTCTCTGCCTCTCTCTCTCTCTCTCTCTGCCTCTCTCTCTCTCTCTTTTTTCTCTCTCATTCCTCTCTCTCTCTCTGTCTCTTCGCTCTCCTCTCCTTCTCCTCTCTCCACGCTCCCCCTTCTCTCCTCTTCTCTGCCTCTCTCTCTCTCTCTCTCTCTCTCTCTGCCTCTCTCTCTCTCTCTCTCTCTCTCTGCTTCTCTCCTCTCTCTCAGCAGGCCTCTCTCTCTCTTTCTCTCTCTTCTTCATCTCTCTCTCTTTCTCTCTCTCTCTCTCTCTGCCCTCTTCTCTCTCTTCTCTCTCTCTCTTTCTTTTCTCTCTCTCTTCCTCTCCCTCTCTCTCTTCTCTCTGCTCTCTCATCTCTCTCTTTCTCTCTTTCTCTCTTTCTCCCTCTCTCTCTCTTGCTCTCTTGGTTTCTCTCTCTCTCCCTATATCTCGCTCTCTCTCTCTCTCTCTCTCTCTCTCTCTCTTTCCCTCTCACTCTGCCTTCTCTCTCTCTCTCTCTTTTTTCTCTCTTTCTGTCTGTGTGTCTCTCTCTCTCTTCTTTCCTGTCTCTCTCGTCTGTTTGCTGTCTCTCGTCTCTTTCTTCTCTCTCTCTCTCTGCTCTCTCTCGTCTTCTCTCTCCTTGTCTCTGTCCTCTCTCTCGCTCTCTCGCTCCCCCTCGCTCTCTCTCTCATCCTCTCTCTCTCTTATCTCTCTCTCTTCTCCCTTTATATCTTTCTCTCTGTGTGTGTCTCTCGTCTCTCTGTTTCTCTCTTCTCTTTTTTGCTCTGCCTCTCTTTCTCCGTTTCTATCTTTCTTTCTGTTGTCTCTCCTCTCTTCGGGTTTCTCTTTTTCTCTCTTGCTTTGCATCTCGTCTCCATCCATCTCTCGCTCTCTCTCTCTCTCTCGTCTCTCTCTCTCCCTTTCTCCTTTCTCTATCTTGCTCTACTGTGGGTCTCTTCTCGCTTCTCTCTGGTCCTCTCTCTCACTCTCGCTGTCTGTCTCTGCTACTCAATCTTTCGCTCTCTCTCTCTCATCAATCTTCTTTTCTGTTTGGTCTCTCTCTTTCGTTTTCTCTTCTCTTCTCGCTTCATCTCTCTTTATTCATCTCTCTCTCTCTCTCTCTCATCTCTCTTCACACACACACGCTTTATATCTCTCCACCCCTCTCTTCCTTCTCTCACGTTCTCTGGTTCACACACACACACACACACACACACACTCTCTCTCTCTCCTCTCTCTCCTCTCTCTCTCTCTCTCTGCTCCTCTCTCGCTCTCTTTGTTGCCCCGTTATCTGTCTCTCTCCCTCTCTCTCCCTTCTCCTCGTTCACTCCTCTCATAGTGCTAGCGTGGTGGATCACCGAGTGCAGGTGCCCCATCACTCAGCACCACCCCTCGATTTATTGCTGACCGCGCCGCCTCCGTGTCGAGACAAGCATGTCCCACAATTTCGTCACCACCCCTGCTTCGATCTGTTGAAGCCTTACGTCAGTCTTCTGAATCACGCGCGTTGAAGCCGGCAATGAACAGAAACCTTACCGTACAGAGAGAGACGAGAGAGAGAGAGCGGGGGGTGGGCCCGCGAGCGTTCCCCGGGGCGAGAACAAGAGATATGGAGAAAGCGACGAGAGAGAGAGAGAAGAGGATAGAGACGCAGAGAGAGTGAAAGAGACTAGAGAGAGAGACAGGAGGAGAGACGACAGAGAGAAGAGAACTGAGAACTACGAGAGAGAGAGAGAGAGAGAGAGAGAAAGCGACCCGGGGAGAGAGAGACGTGAAGAGAAAAGAGAGACGAGAGAGGGAAACGCGAGATGAGGAGAGAGAGAGAAGAAGAGAGAGAGAGCAGAGATACGAGAGACGAGAGATGACTGTGGAAAGAGAGAGAGAGAGAAAAGGATCGAGAGAGAGGAGAAGGACGGGGAAGGCGGAAAGAGACGAGAGCCAATGAAGAGAGACGAGAGCAGAGAGAAAAAAGAGAGAGGAGACCTTGAGAGCGACGAGGGAGGCGGAGATGATAGAACGAGAAAGACGAGAGAGAGAGAGAGAAGCAAGTGAGATGCCGCGAAAGCACCGAGGCGAGATGGAGAGGAGCGAGAAGAGAAGACGTGAGGAGCAGAGAGAAAAGAGAGCAGCGAGAGAGCTGAGAAATAGATTAAGGAAAGAGAGATCGACAAGGGGAGAGAGAGGGATAGAGACTGAGAGACAGAGAGACTTCCGCCTTCGTCTTTCTTACTTCTTTCTATTCTTCTTTTCCTCATCCAGGCTCATTTTCAGCCCTCCTGTTTCTCTTTCGCATCCCTACACCATTCTTCTTCTTGCACCTTTCTCCTCCTCTCGGATGTCGAACCTTCTAGTCATGCATGCGTAGTTCTCTTGATCGCTTGGTGAGTCTTGTGTTTTCCGCAGCGCATTATATACTAACGCCAATTTCTTTTCCTCCCTCTTCGTCGACGCTACCCATCACTTATATACTTCCGAGAGTGTGATCTCGCCCGTCGCGCCTGAGGCGACGTTAAGACAAAGATCGTGTCCGACGCCAATTCAATTCAACCCCTGCAGCAAAATGCCTTCGCACAACTTTACGTCGTTCACACACGCACGCAGCACAGCCACGCACGGACGCACGCCAAGCACGCCCGCCTGCACAGCACGCACCGCACGCGCGCGCGCAGACGCACGCCCGCACGCCGCACCGTACGCTATGCACGCACGCACGCAAGCCGCCACACACCACGCACGCACGCACACCGCACGCACACACGCACGCACGCCCGGCACGTACGCCCGACACGCCCGCCACGCCAGCACGCACGCCCGCCGCCCACACCGGCAGGCACGCACGCACGCCACGCCAGCACGCACGCCGCCCGCCCACACGCACGCACGCACGCACGCACGCACGTCCACTCGCTCGCACGCACGCACGCACGCACGCACGCACGCACGCACGCACGCACGTACGTACGTACGCACACGCAGCCGTGAAACGTGTGGCGCGATCCTCTAAATGGCCGTTTAGCCGATTGTCTAAACACGTTCGAATTTTTCGCATTTTAATGATGTAGAATTATAAGGCGAGAAGTGATTGTCGATGAATAAAAATCGTACCTGGGCACACGCACATACAAACACACATACACACATACACACGCACGCACGCACACGCATACACACATGCACACGCACATACAAACACATATACACACATACACACGCACGCACGCACACACATACACACATCCACACGCACATACAAACACATATACACACATACACACGCACGCACGCACACACATACACACATCCACACGCACATACAAACACATATACACAAACACACACACAAACACACACACACACACACACACACACACAC
>NW_014579686.1:19086-20598 GCF_000485595.1 Priapulus caudatus
ACACGTCCCCGGTGCGATATAAAGCAAAAACGACCGAGGACTACGATTTAAGTCCTCGGTGGTCAAAATAGTCCTCGGAGTAAAGGTGTTTTTTCACATGTAGGTCCTCGGACGCATAGTAGCACACAAGCACACACACACACACACACACACACACACCGAAATCTACCCGAAATTCCACCAATAAAATCGTGAGTGTTATCGTATGCAAGTCATGTTGACGCAACAAACGAATAAACATATACATCAACACACAGTGACCGACACAATTATCTCCTCTGTTTTGTGTGTGTGTGTGTGTGTGTGTGTGTGTGTGTGTGTGTGTGTGTGTGTGTGTGTGTGTGTGTGGGTTAAGGGGGTCTGCACGCGCGCGTTTTTGTTCTTGAGATCTGTGTCTTACTCGCGTCGAATCTACATTTGAATTACAGAGGCTGCAAGGACACTAAGGGTAACGAGAATGAGGAACGCGAAAAGAAAGCAAAACGACGGAGAAGAAGAACAAGGAGAAAAGGAGGAAGAAGAAGAAGAAGAAGAGGAAAAGAACGAACGATGAGGAGAAGGCTGATGATGTGGAAGAGATGGAGGAGTAGGAATAGAATGAAAAATAACAAAAAGGAAAAAGGAGAACACGAAGAAAAATGTCACGTTAAGGAAGATAATTGATTTTGAAAATGGTTTCAAAACATAATTTGTCATGAATCTTTTTGCATATGCTAAAAGAAACGAAAACGAAAAACAACAACGATAATTACACATGATATACGTAATTATATATTATACATTTACCAAGCATGAAATCTCGCCTACCTGGACTCCCTGGCTGTTCCTCTTACTACGCACTACTCCCTGCTATCATCATCGTTGGCGTCACGGTCGCACTATCACCTGCACCGCACTGCCGACCGACGACGGAAGTTGTCGTCTACGTCGCACGTGTGGCGGCTAGGCGTGCCGACGTTCGAACACGCGTAGACGATTGATGGGAGCGTCCGTGATAGCGCAAAAGAATGTCAGTGAGTAGCAGCAGCAGCAGTAGCAGCAGCAACAGCAGCAGCAGGAGCAGGAGCAGGAGCAGCAGCAGGAGCGACCTCAAGGATGTACTGAATCAGTACTGATCCACAGTAAGCCCTGCTGGGACCGGCCGCACGACGACGCATGCGCCCTAGCTCCCACCGACGCTCGCGCCCCCTGCCGGCGGCGCGTGCTGGTTTGCGCAGTGCGGGCGCCGGTAGAAGGCGCGCGGGATGCGGGTAGGATTGACACGTAGGTGTTTGTTGGCCGGGGTCGGCGAGCGGTTGTTGAGACTGTCGCACGTCCGTTGGTTAAATGCAGTGTGCTGTGGTGGCGATGACGGTGCGATAGTCTGTCGTGAGTGGCGAAATGAAAGTGCGTGCTACTGGCTGTAACAGCTGTTATTACTTCTACTTACTACTAGTACTACTGCTACTACTGCTGCTGCTACTGCTGCTGCTGCTGTTAGTGCTAGTGCTACTGCTACTGCTACTGCTACTG
>NW_014579686.1:24231-27739 GCF_000485595.1 Priapulus caudatus
CTATGTCAGATGAGCTAAATATATACGCAACAACCGCCAACACAACTCTAAACCTTCTATCCTTCCATCAAAGACGACCGATTTCACACGCAGCCGCACAGATTTCATGTCTGTCGATGTTCAGCAACATCGTCTGTGATTCTATCATCACATAATCTCTATAAATCTCTCTCCCCCCCTCTCTCTCGCTCTCTCTCTCTCTCGCTCTCGCTCTCTCTCTGTCTATATATATATAAATACAGCGAATCTTCAACCGACTGGCTCTGTAAATTTCACGTGTGTGATTTTGCCACCGATTCCTATTTGATCCAAACCCTAATGAAAGGCTGCAGACATGAGAAATGAACTGGGAACGAGTCAAGTGTAAGACTGATGACTGACTGTGTGTAAAGATTGTGATTTGAGCGAGAGATTGAAGTGAAACAGCGCGTAAGACGAATGAAAAGAACAAAAACCTTGAATTTCCCTTTTTCGGCGAATGCTCACGCTCACGCCTTCAGAGAATATGCAAAGTAAAGACAAGACTCAGTAGTAATAATTGGCATGGCAAGACTATATGAAATAGATATCGTATTTTTCCTTCTGATTTCACGATCACGTGCTTTCATAGAATATATCAAGGTAAACAAAGACTCGTGTGAGATTGTCAATCGTTTTCATAAATAAATCATCCGTAAATTTTCACGACAACAAACAGGCTCTTATGACTGATCCCTACAGCTGAATAAACAACAGGCATAACCTCCGCGGCAACAGAAACTATTTTACAGGAGTGAATCATAAACATTGTCGGGTGTATCCACTCGAGAAACTGTTAATCACGCGCTCCTTCCTATAGGTCTCACGAAATAAATTTTCTGCCACTCGTTCTAGCGATCTGAAGTCATTCTTTCTTTATTTTTTCATACGTCAATTCCTTTCCGTTATCGCAAAAATCTGCTCAAACCGAGTATATCCATCATGAAATACTACAAATTTCCCGACATTTTCCCAGTTTTCTTTCTCCTCCACAGTGGATTCTAGGCTACACACCAGCTATAAATGCTCACATGCACAATTTTTTTCACATTATTTTTTTCTCATTTATAACTACTACTCGTGAAACACAAGGGCTGTGGCGAAACTGCGGCTTTAGTTTCGGCGAGAAAGAGGCTTCATTCAGCAAAGCTGCCAGTGCCGTGTTAAGCCTTACACCGACGTTTACAAACACCTCTACAACACGGGTTCTTCACATCTAATCTCTCTCCCTTAACCCCTAAGATTATTAGGATTACCCTTAAAGTGCTTACGTCACGAATTTCTAGCACCATCAAGTAGTCATTTGGTGTGTTATTTGTACAAATACAAACTTATCAATACAATAGTGTTTCTGTTTACTTTTCATGCTTATATACCCTTCTTTATATGCCCGAATTTCCGGTGACAACAGCAGAGACCCCAGTATCTGAAAGCAGTACTGGGGAATCAGTGGTTAGACACACAGAAATTACCAAAATCGTTAGCATTTTTGCTTTGCAAATTTAAACAACGTAAAAACATTTTGTATACCAGGTGAAGTTGAGGGATAATATTTAGTCAGCGTTAGTTCTTAAGCTTTAATGTAAAAAACAAGGGCACTTTTTTTACAAATTTTTAACCATAGAAAATGTGGACGTAGTCCCTTTAAGATTACCCCTAAGATCTAAGATTACCCTTAAGATTAAGATGTTAACCCTAACCTCTTAGATGTTAGAGATCTCTAGATCTCTTAGATGTTAACCCTATCCCCCCACATCATTGTATCGACAGCTAATAAATACTAAATAATAGATATAAATAATAGCTATTTATTAGCTCTGGCTCACGTCTCTACCTCATCATGTATGGGAAGAAAACTGTCTCAATTAAAACAACAACAACAACTAAAAACTGTTTAAAGTGCGTTTTTAATGTCATGCATGCTTATTTTTAGTAATTGGTAATACGAAGCAAAATCAATTTCCGATATCAGCAAAAACAACAACATCTAAGAACAAAACTTTAATAAAAAAGATCACCGTTTTTCAAGCAATGTTGTTGTTTACTCGTGCAAACCTCGGCTTGCCCCCCCCTCCCCCATCATTCCCTAATCTTCTCTACACTCCACCTATCATCATTCTTCACTTACTTTCTCTACATTCCATTCCAGCATCCGTCCCTCAGCTTCCCTTAGCATTTTCCCGATCCTCCTCCCCTCTGCTTCGCTGCACTTTCTATCACCACCAGCATCTTCCCAAATTTTCCTACATTTTCCCACCGCCCTCAGCACCAACCACCCACCTCAGCAGTCCCCGCCCCCCAGCATCCTCCCCCCCACAGACCTCCATACTTGTTCGGATCGTGCCGGCGTCGTCGCATCCTCATCCTCATCCTCATCAGATTCCTCCGACATCAGCTTGCGTGCGAGCTTCACGGCGTAGTACTCGTTGTAATGCTGCTTCCGCTTCACCTCAAACGAATCCCTTCGCACTGTAACCACGGAACGCGCGAGATGTAGCGCAGAATATAGAGATATTTTTCGCCACCAGAGAGCGCTGTTGGCTGTTAGCGATGTTAACGAAAGAGGGAAACCGTTTAACGAGGGAAACTGTTTAACGAGGGAAACTGTTTACCTGAAGCGCGAAACTGTATAATGAGGGAGACTATTAATGAGGGGAAAAATTAGACGTTAATTAATATATAAATCATATATATTTGAATATTCAAAAAAGAAAAACAATTATTTCACAACTCTGATCAAAGGCGATTATGCGTAATGCAGCGTGATCTGTTTTGCGCGCATGCATGTGATGTATACGGCGGAACTGTTGAAGACCACAGCCATCAAGCGAGTCGACATAATCGATGAAATCTAAACACAGAAAATGACATCATGGACACGAACTCTAAACTTTGGAATGATGTCATGGACATTGAATTCTAAACTTTGGAATGATGTCATTGGACATTGAACTCTAAACTTTGGGAATGATGTCATTGGACATTGAATTCTATACGAACTTTGAATGATGTCATAGGAACATGTGAATCATAAAACTTGGAATATTGTCATTGGACATGAATCTATCAACTTGTAATTATGTCCATCTGGAGAGCATTGACATCTAACTGAGATGCCATTGGACTTGGGACTGAATGTCATCAGGATAATAAAGGAAACGGAGTGTCTCAACTAAACCGGGAAATCGTCATCTTACTAGCCTTATAATACCTACGATTTACTACGCGTAACTCATGCGAACCCTTGGAGCTCAATCGGACACCGTACATTCAACCCATCATCGTACGAAATCATCTTCCATCGGAGCCCCCGACCGCAATCCGGAGATACCAGACTGAAACGTACGAACAGCGATTCTCTATTCTCTGGCCAATAAATTCACGCAATAGAGCGCTATAACTGTCAACAAAAGGCAGCTACTAACCACAGACTGTCCCCGGGCTTCGCTCACGGCGAGGCGCTGTGTAGCAGGGTGATTAGCATCAAGCC
>NW_014579687.1:0-2600 GCF_000485595.1 Priapulus caudatus
AGAGAGAGAGAGAGAGAGAGAGAGAGAGAGAGAGAGAGAGAGAGAGAGAGAGAGAGCGCTGATATTCATCATGAATGAGATGTTTTAATGAGACGAGGAATATTCATTAGATATTTCATGGGTCCTCGCCTTATATAGCGGCTATGTAAGATATATTTTATGTGTAGATGCGTTTGTATCCATGTATATATATAATTATATATATATATATAACATGGAAACAAAATATATTTCATATATGTGTTCCACACAAAAGCGATATATATATTTAATCTATGGAATATATATCTTAATACATGGAGACTCGCAGGCATCACTGCCCTAAACCATTTCCACTCCATTTCCATTTCCAGGCTCCTCTGTGTTGTAAGTTCTATTGTTTTGTCTACAGGAAGCAACGACTCTACCCACGACACAATCCCGCTCTGAATTTCGCACGAACCTATTCTTACCAAAGCCGTAAAACAATATATATATACATTATACGTTATATATATATATATATATATATATATATATATATCATTTGTAAAGAAATTACGAGTTTATACAATAATCTTTATGATGGCGAGTAATGACCAGGGAGCTTGTGATCGTGTGGTATATAATATATATTTCATATATATGGATATGTATATGTCGTATTATTATATATATATATTATATATATATATATATATATGACATGTCAACAGCCATGTCAACTTTGCAAATTGCTTCGTGGTAACAAGAGAGTTCGAGAGATGACCCATTATGGAAATGTCAATCAGTAATCGCTGATGGAGTCATGTCATTCTGCGATGTTAAACAGCTTTAAGTCCTGACGAGGCCTGATGATTCCGTTGCCTTCTCATTCAGAGACGCACGTTAGCGGAACAGCATGTTGAGTGCATTGGAGAGCTGATCTATGCCGGGTTGCTATTTCACAATAGGTAGAGCAATGCAGGCATCGATGGGCTGAGGCGTGAAGTGGTAACAAAATATTAGACATGTCGGAGGGCAGCAGAACTTACTAGATCTGAATGCAGTAATTAACATCTGACCAACATTCTATAAATGCGTGCTGTGGATGAGTGCGTGCGTGTGTGTGCGGTTGTGTGTGTGTGTGTGTGTGCGTGCGTGTGTGTGTGTGTGTGCCGTGTGTGTGTGTGTGGTGTGTGTGTGTGGTTCGTGTGTGTGTGTTGTGTGTTTTGTGTGTGTGTGTTGTGTCTGTGTGTGTGTGTGTGTGCGTGTGGCCGTGTGCGTGTGCGTGTGCGTGTGCGTGTGCGTGGCGTGTGCGTGTGCGGTGCGTGTTGCGTGTGCGTGTGCGTGTGCGTGTGGCGTGTGCGGGTGTGTGTTCGTGCGTGTGCGTGTGCGTGGTGTGTGCGTGTGTGTGTGTGTGTGTGTGTGCGTGTGTGTGTCTGTATTTACATGAAACATTTAATGTTACAATAGTATAGTATCTACACAAGATGTAGAATCATCCAACCTAGAATCCGATAACATCATCCAACCTTGATGTCAGCTCAGGTGTATAGTTACTACATGGCTACTATGACATGATAGTAGATATTATAGAACTTACTCGTCTAACTCTGATGTCCCCAAGGAACGTAGATAATGTGACTAAAACCGTGAAAATGTTACGCTCAACAACGTGTTTATTGAACAAAACGTTCGACGCTATTTTGGGAGGAAGAGAAAAACTCGGGTGAGTACGTGTGTCTTTATATAACGCACACGTATCCGCGGATAGTTCTAAAATTTAACCTAGTGAAACGGATGCTGTTTTGTTATCCACCTGCTACTATCACACGCTTGAGCAGCACCGACAAATCTTCTACATCTACATGTAGCCATCCGTGCCCATATATTTAAATATCTACTACACAAACGATTACTGCATGACGCGTACAGAGTGTGCAATACATTTGATATACATGCACATATTTTATAAATGTAGTATATACACATAATATACTGTGCATGTGATTTTGTGATACAGTGCAGTACTGATTGTACGTGTAACGCGAGAGTAATATATTTAACGTGAGCCTGGCATTGCGCAGTAAAATACAATAATATAAGTCCCAGTACCGTAGCAAATTACAATACAATAATTACATGAATTATGTAATATATAACATAACACAATATACATCTGTAAACCGTATAATTTGTATATTTTGTAAAATACGTAAATTCCATCATGAGATGTACGCGCGCGCGCGTGTGTACTTTGTGATCAATTCTTATAACATAATATCATGATAATATGTAAAGTAGCATATAGAAATCGAACTATCCATTTACACGTGTGCATAGCGGCATCCATTTAGGAATAGGCAAGTTTTAAGAAATTATGCTAAAGTTTTCATAGCCTTAGCATGCTTAGAAATTATGCTAAAGTTTAGAAATTTATGCTAAAGTTTTCATAGCCTTAGCTTAGAAATTTAGCATGCTTTAGAAATTTATGCTAAAGACAGAAATTATGCTAAAGTTTTCATAGCCTTATCTTTTGTATGAAACATATAGGATACATGATATGAACACAAAAATATAAACACGATGATAGAAAAACGTCACATAGTCGTAGTCCCCTTGCCCCCACACAAACACAC
>NW_014579687.1:2758-5258 GCF_000485595.1 Priapulus caudatus
AGATAGATAGATAGATAGATAGATAGATAGATAGATAGATGGATAGATAGACCGATAGCGAGACAGACAGACAGACACACAGTCAAACAGGCACAGATACAACGAGATAGCGAGAGAGAGACCGAAATAGAGAAAGCCAGAGGGGTAGTGAGACAGAGCGAAAAAAATGCTGGCTACTTGACACAAATTGGCTTTGCGAGTGAGAAGCAGCTGCGACCGCACGTTCTTCCGCCTGATAAGCTATATGGGACACTCATGAATGAGACGCATCCGCTATCCAGTCGTGCATTCTGCAATTTGCAGCGACATTGGGACCGGCTAACCTGATTCTTCTAAATTCTGTGATAATTTCTGCTGCTATGGCTCCATTATTTACGCAGAATACGTCATAAATATATTAGTATCGAAACTGAGCTGGTATACGGGAAAAAGTTCGCAGCATGATTTCAATCATGCGAACTAATTATTATGTTAGCTAGTGAAAAACACAATTACATTCGAAGGCGTTCTAGTCGCTACTGCGCATGACCATGAGATCTGCGCAATTTACAGAGAATCGTCAGTCGAATAAGCCATTTTATAATTCACGATGTAGTAGATCGATGATTGTCGTTTAGTAAACTAGGAATCCTGATTATAGTTAAAATCGCTGCATATACCGCAGAGTAATCGTTATAACGTGGCTTTGTGATTTCGACTAATTGAGTTTTAAAGTTGGCTTCATGTTTGCATATATCAAGCATGTGACAATTACGCATTGCACACAAATCCGCAACCGCATTCCTGCAGCTGTGATTGATATTGTCACTGTATTGCATCCCGCACACATCAATGCGGGCATCAAGCCAGGCTCGGCCACATTTCACACCAGGTGGCAGCACGTAATTGGCAGGTGCTTGGCCACAAAAATCAATCACGATTTATTTTTACTAGAAACGTGAATATAACACATAGCAGCACAGTACGAGATATTCAGTTCACTAACCATATTATCAGAAGTGGATAATAGACTATATTAGACTATAATAGACTCTATTATCCACTCCTGATATCATCATGCGAGTCTTAATAATATAACGACTGCTGGTGGCTGCACTGCGGTTAGCTGGTGGATAATTTTATGATGTACGTTTGCTGACTTTCTAGACACTAGGTGGCAGCAGTATACGGTTACTAGAAGAGTTCAACCTTCACTAATAATATCACACCTAATTAATGAGTAACAGCCGGTGATAGTCTGTGAAAAGTATACGTACGTACCCGAGCGGTACAGTTAATCTGTTTAACGGTTGTGGGTTCCGTCGCATTTTATTAAAATAAACAATCGTGGATTTTTCGCATATATGTATCGATCTAAAACTGCACCAGTTGCTTTTATGAATGTAATATTTTATAGCATTAAATAACGATTAGCCATTTGGGAAATGGCTGTGGCCTTCAATAAATAAGAACAATACCAATATATATGCGTGATAACAAAAATGATGCAGTTTCGCACCTTCAAAATAAAAACA
The DNA here is from genome assembly GCF_000485595.1 of Priapulus caudatus. NCBI lineage: Eukaryota > Metazoa > Priapulida > Priapulimorpha > Priapulimorphida > Priapulidae > Priapulus > Priapulus caudatus. Next base: position 4,273 of record NW_014579687.1, read on the forward strand.
ATATTATATATTGTTATTGTTATTGTTGCTATTATTATTGTTGTTGCTGCTTATGTTATTACTATTATTATTATTATTATTATTATTATTATTATTATTATTATTATTATTATTATTATGTAAAACTGCTGTATAATAGTTGTAAAGCATGTAGTTTAGCTAGTTTGAAGTTATTACATCTCAGATAATATCAACATATAGTTATAGACACTAACACTCAACGAAGTCTGCAGCTGTGTGATAGTTGTGTGTGTGTGTGTGTGTGATGTGTGTGTGTGTGGTTGTGTGTGTGCTGTGTGTGTGTGTTGTGTTCGTGTGTGTTGTGGTGTGTGTTGATGTGTGTGCGTGGCGCAAGTGTGTGTGTGTGTGTGTGTGTGTGTGTGTGTGTGTGTGTGTAGTTATGTGTGTGTGTGTGCTGTGTGGGGGTGTGGGTTGTGTGTGTGTTGTGTGTGTGTGGTGTGTGTGTGTGTGTGTGTGTGTGTGTGTGTGTGTGTGTGTGTTCGTGTGTGTGGTGGTGTGCTGTGTGTGTGTGTGTGTGATGTGTTGTGATGTGTGTGTTGTGTGTGTGTTGTGTGTGTGTGTGGTGTGTGGCGCGCGCGCACACAATACAGTAGGTGTACATATCGTGTCCGTCACACCCTGTGTGTGTTCTTTATAAATCGAATGAAAAATATAAACGAAAAAATATCCTAACACATAATATATAACACCGACTATTAATCCCAAAGAAAACATTCTGTGGCTTCTAAATCCCTTGCTAAACGCAAGCGGCCGCGCGTCCATAGTCGGCCAATGGTAGGCACGTACCAGCTTAAATCTCTGCTCAATATATTTTTCATGCACGTTTTACGGCATTACGCTAAAAATCGGGTTCGTATCATAACTGTATAAATTCGAGCCGCTTCGCGTGACGTCGAGCATATAACATTAAGGAATAAAAAAAAAAATAATTTTCAGGCTCAGTTTCTAGTCATCTATCTCTCTCT
>NW_014579687.1:10886-13845 GCF_000485595.1 Priapulus caudatus
AGAGTCGCAAGGCTGTGACAGAGAGTCGCAAGGCTGTTTCTCCACGTCATTCTAGAGAGACTCATAAACACTTATCACGGCATCTCAACGTCGGACGCGAGTTGCACTAATTAACTTGTACAGATACGCTCTGGAGTCACGGAGGGCATTCAGGCAGGCCAATAGAGAGTGAGCTAACAGCTTTACACATACATGCCGATAAATTGCATCGTCAATATAATGACAACCTTCCGCCAATACGGCGTGTTCTGTCACATTGATTGGAAACGAACACCGGGGGAGAACTGCGATAGATAGATTACGTTTTCGCTTTGTGCGAGCGACTGCTGTATCCGCGGAGATACAGTCTGGCGTGGATGCCTTCGTACATCATATTCGCTCTCAGAGCAACCTTATTTGTACGAAGCCATCGTTTCAGCCTAGTTAGATTGAATAAGGTGTTTACTTTCCTCTCGCCTGTAGCAACTCTAGCCTCTAGGAACAGCTGCATATCAGATACTCTGAAATGCTGCTGTATTAAGCGAGGACGCAAATTCCTCTACATCAATATAGCATGCACGCATCATAGCGAGCTGTCGTGAAATAATTTTTTTTTGTCGGGGAGGTTATCCGAGAACATTGCACGTCTTCCATTAGCAATAAAATGCTAAAAGCTATGAAATCTTCGATTTTTCTCTACTATCTAACGCCTGTAAGCTAAGAATTTGTTGCAATCGCACGGAAATAAATATGTCCGGACATAATTGTGAAGAAACCTTTTCAAGATCAATCTTTAACACGATTAGATCAATATTGGCACACCGCCATTACCGATATTAAACCAGATAATTCACTGCCAGGGTATTTTAAATCCAATTTGCACAGGAAAATTGTCATTTTGCAAATTCTAGAACTTCCTATGACAACTGCAATAATACAATAATGTACATCGCATGAATTTATATTTTTGAACGTTGAAATGATTCATGATATTTGCAGAAGTATCACAACATCGCATTCACTTCCTGATCATAACCTCTGCTCGACTAATTCTGAATTTTCCTATAGAACTAGTAGCAAATAAGAAAAAAAGAAGAAAAAAAGCTTGCTGCCAAGAGCAATACTAGTGGAAAGGGGAACGGGAAATGAGTCAGCACGTATATATATCCATTTTCCTTGTACTGGATTCAGTTCTATAGAGAAGCATCACACGGGACCTTGTCAACAAATCATGACGTACTCTCCCGTAACGGAGATTGTGAACATATGATTTCTCATATGATTTCTCATATGATAGTGAGAAAGTTAAAGAAGCATCATTTCTGATACTAGAAACAATACAGTGATAACTCGGGTTACGTAAATTCACCCATACGTAATGTGTAAATGAATACCCCTTTACTTGCGATACGTAACGAGTAATAGACAAATTCACTCTCGCAAATTTTTTTCAAGTGAACGAACGGAATTTTCTGCACGAAACTCCCTTTTCTATGTTAAATTATTAAATAATAAATATATATGTTTGATAATGCTTACTTGCACTTATAATTGTCCATTTACAGTCACGATCAACGCCCTGCGTTCATTGTGTGCCAGGTACAGAATACTAATTCTTATTTTGAACTCCTTAATTTCCTGAGTTACATCATTAAATAGTCAATATACATGTTCGCCAATGTTTATTAGCATTTATATCTGTGCTTGTAATAAGGGAGATGTGGGACTATTTCCTTCTTCAGGCCGAAAAACCATTCGTTGGATATCGCATCTCTAATTATATAATGAAAGACAAGGTTTCACAAACAAAACAACGTGATTCGCGTTATGGAATTTCGCATTTTTTGCTTTCTTTCTTTCGCATTTCGAATACAAACATTTCTTTTTCTAAACGCTACTTTCGTAAGCTGTGGGATTAATCTACGTTACAATCATCACCACAAGCGTAGCTGACGCTTAGTGTTTACAAAAGGCTCATACAATATGCATTATATCAGGATTATATCATTATTGCCATATTAGGATAAGTCCCTTGTAAAAATTATGATTGCATAATAATTATGTTAATCCTTGTCAGTGTTTTCATTTCGGAGCATAATGAGTTTTGTCGGAGAAAGGTCATGTGCATGCACGCTTCGCCTGAATAACGCTACATGGAGATAAAGACAGTTTTACATAGAACCTTAACGGCTATAATACATGTCTCACCATAGTAATAGATATGCAAGCCACAGATCTCAACATATAGTAATAGATAATAGAGATATGCCAAGCCACATGTCTCTACATTATTATAGATAATAGAGATATGTCAAGCCACATGTCTCACTATAGTAATAGATAACAGAGATATGTCAAGCCACATGTCTCTACATTATTATAGATAATAGAGATATGTCAAGCCACGTGTCTCTACATTATTATAGATAATAGAGATATGCCAAGCCACATGTCTCTACATCATTATAGATAATAGAGATATGTCAAGCCACATGTCTCTACATCATTATAGATAATAGAGATATGCCAAGCCACATGTCTCACCATAGTAATAGATAATAGAGATATGCCAAGCCACATGTCTCTACATCATTATAGATAATAGAGATATGCCAAGCCACATGTCTCACTCGCGCACTGAGACATGTGGATTGACATAGTTCTCTCTATCTAGTATAAAAGGGGGGGGGGTAGAGACATGTGCTTGTACATAATCTCTATTATCTAATAATAGATGTTAGAGAACGTGCTTTTGACATATCTCTATATCTATTACTATAGTGAGAACATGTGGCTTTGACATTATCTCTACTTATCTATAATTAATGTGAGAGACATGTGGCTTGACATATCTCTTATTATCTATAATTGATGTACGAGACACTGTGGCTTGACATATCTCTATTATTATAATAATGTAAGACATGTGTGCTTGAAAGTTGACATATCGTCTATGTATCTATATAATGATCGAGAGACA
>NW_014579687.1:13870-19875 GCF_000485595.1 Priapulus caudatus
GAGAGCGAGAGGAGACGATAGGAGCAGCACAGAGATCAGCGGAAGCGCAGCATAGTCGTTGCCTATACTACCGATTCAGTGAACTGGATGTTGATCTCAGTTGTAGTGTTTGCGTCCAGTAGACTGCATATAGGAGCAATCTCTATAGGTAGTCTATGTAGCCGTGTGATGTTTCTGGGGTAACGCATGGAAAGCCCCGCTCACCTTTCTTCTCGAATCTCGAAACGCGACATCACGCGTGTTACAAGTGCTGTCTACTACACTTTAAAACGCCGGAAGTAATTAAAGGGACATAAACGAACTATACGGCGCGCATTCCAGTCGTTACAGTAAAGAGAGAGGATTGTGTGAAGCCTACGAACGTAGTCTATGGGTTAACTGTTCTTCCGCGCACACCGGGTCTGGCTAGGCGCTGGAATAATGCACATGTCTAATGCTACTGGCTGATACACGCGCCATGGTACACATGCATCAGTAGCGCGCAATGGGCGATACCGCGAAATTCGTACAGAACGGCCACGGGAGGGCGCGGAGTGGACAGCCAACAGTTATTTGACAACGGTGTTTAGGTATTCTCCTCTCACTCTTAGTTTTATGCTATGTGGCACGGCCGCTTCAATACAAACAGGCGATTACTAATTGTACCCTTAGTTAAGCTTCGCACGCTGCGATTAGAATATATCATGGTATTTCTTTCCGGCGGACCATGACGACGCTGCAGGCAAATTTGGCAATGTCGCTGCGAAGAGCTCCGTGAATTGGCTGGATAGGGCCGGTGATGTGTTGGTTCACTGGTGACGTATAACGCTGCGAAACGTGACCGGAGTCGAAGCCCACAAGCAAGTTTACGAAGCACGTATATAGCTCCATGTAGTCTATTTCTCGGCACTCGCGGTGAGATCGAGGAGAAGTGTTATAGTGTGCTGGCGTTCCCTTTCATGTGTTGTGAATGATTGGCCTGCCGTTTTATTTGAATAGACTGACCCGCATTAATATTGTCAGGGGTAATCTCGTGGGTCTAAATGTATCCGACCTACTGGTGAGAGAATGCACGCCGGACGATTTTGTCGTTTGACAACGAAAGTTGACAACGTGACATACATTTGACGGTTCGGGCAAGTGCAGCGCATGGTGTTATTAATTCAGCCTTTAGAGTTCTTCACATCTCTACTCGCTGCTGGTGTTTGTGTGGTAGGCGGCCAGGAAAGACGAGCGTGGGATATGCCTTGTAACCAATATTTGTGGCTTAGGCTTGGCCATTGTGAATCTTAACATGCGAAGCTTCATCAAGAACTGAAGACATAAGTAAAACACCATCTTAGAAGCAAGCAACCCAGTTAATCGGGACGTCGTATGCCGATAAAAGAACCAATTATGTCGATACTATGTTATTTATCTAAATAATCTAACAATTCTTTTATCACGTCGACGCAACTACTACCTTTCGCTTATATGATATCAGTAATTATTTTCCATGATTCATTAAACATTTTATAAAGTTGCTAGAGTAATTACAGTTTCCTGAAAAATTTAGTAAATTTTGACTAGGACGATTGCACGCAGCGTATCATGTACGTCAACGCAAGGTAATTATGTAAGGTAACTAGACGGAGATGACACTGCGCTACTTACTTGCCGCGCTTCTATGGCGCGATTTATCGACCTTATGAAATTTGAATATAGTGAGGTGGTGTGTGGTGAGGGAGCAGCCTACCTATGGTGATCGCGAAACCTTCGACCAGGCACGCGCCGACAGCCCAAAAATGATACACCGCGGCCACCCTCGATGGGAAAAAACTTGACATCGCTAGCTATGATAATACTATTTATGGATCGAATTAATTTAGTCAGAGTATTACTAATCGGTGAGACACAGTGGCTTCGACATAAATCTCTATTATCTATAATGATGTTAGGGACGAAGGTCGGGAAGCTGCTGGCTTGGCATATCTCTGAATTATCTATTTAACTATGTAGAACAGCGTGGCTTTGGCCATATCTGCTATTATCTGTTTATATGGTAGTAGAAACATTTAAGGGCTTGGCAATCTCTTTATCCTATAACGCTGCAGAGACTGTGGCTTGACAAGCTATCATCTAGTTACTCTGATAATAATGTATAGAGATCATGTGGCATTGACATCTTCTCTATTGCTCATATAATTTAGATGTGAGACAGTGGCTTGACATTAATCTTGATATCTATTAATATAGCTGGACAGTGCTGTGACATATCTTAGTTATCTATAATAATAGATAGACGACATGTGGCTTTGACCTATCCTCTAATTATCTATAACTGCATGTAGAGACACGTGGCTTGCATATTCTATTTATCTTCATATAATGTAGAGACATGTGGCCTTGACAAGCTATCTCTTTATCTGATAATAGATCGTAGCAGACACGTGGCTTGACATATCTCTATTATACTATTACTATAGTGAGACATAGTGGCCCCAATTGACATATCATCATATTATCTATAAGATGTGAGACTGTGGTTGCACAGATTATCTCTATTATCTGATACGGACGCGCTGGTAGAGACATGGGTTGACATATCTCTATCTATCTAATCCGTTACTAATAGTGAGACATTGTCGGCTCTGACATATCTCTGATATATCTATAATAATGAAGAGAACATGTTGGACTTGAAATTTATCTCTTGTATCATATTAATAATGGTAGGAGGACAGTGAGCTATGACATAGTATTATTATTAACTATAGTGAGACATGTGGCTTGAGTCATTCTCTATTTCTCAATAATAATGTTTAGAGACATGTGGCTTGAATATCTCTATTATCTGGGTAATGATGTAAGAGAACACGATGGCTTGACATATTGCTCTATTATCTTAATAATGTAGAGACATGTGACTTGGACATATCCTCGTTTAGTCTAATAATGAATGTGAGACACGTGGCATTGAATATCTCGATAGGATCTCATTTCTACTATCAGTGAGACATGGGGCTCACATATCTACGAGATTATCTTAACTATAGTGAGGACAGTAGTGCGCTTGAACTATCTCTATTATCTATAACCGCGTGTAGAGAATGTGGCTTGAATATCCTTCATTGATCTATTATAAGTGTAGAGACCATGTGGTTGAACAGTATACTCTATTCATATATAATATGTAGAGACATGTGGCTGAACTATCACTGTTATCTATAACTGATGTAGAGGACACTGGTGGCATATCTCTATATATCCATATAATGACTGTAGAGACCACGCTGGTTGACAGTACTCGCCTCATATACGTCTATAAATAATGGTGAAGAGACACGTTGGCTGTGGAGCCGTATCTGGTCATTATCTTATAACTATGTAGAGACATGGGTGGGCTTCGACAATATCTCTAATGATCCTATAAATAATGTAGCAGATCGTGGAAACTTTGACACAGATCTCTCATTATATCTATTAATGATGTATCGAGACATAGTTAGGCTTACGGAATATCTCTATGTATCTATAATGACTGTGATGACATGTGGACTTGACATCATCGTCTTTAATCTATTAATGGAGAGACATGGATGTGGACTTGACATATCTCTACTTTCTATAATGATGATAGAGAACGTGGCTCTGACATATTCTCGTATTAATCTAATATAATCAGTAAGAGAACAGTGGGTTGACATATCCTTCCATATATCTACTAATAAGGTAAGGACATGGGGCATTAATATCTCTATTATCATAATAGATGTAAGAGACACGTGCTTGACAATATACCATATTATCTATAATGATTGTAAGAGACAGTGGCTTGGCATCATCTCATTATCATATAAGTCAATTGTAGGAGACATGTGGCTTGAATAATATCTATTATCTATACCGGATGGTTGAGACAAGTGGCTTGGACAGTATCTCTAATATCTATAAAGTGTAGCAGACACGTGGCTATGGCATATCTCTATTATGCTTATAAATGAGCGTGTAAAGAATCGTGGCATTGACAATATCTTTATTATCTATTACTAATGGTTGAGAAATGGTAGGGCTTGACATATCCTATTATCTATAATAAATAGTAAGAACATTGTGGTTGAATATCTCTCAATTATCTAACTAATGATGTAGAGACATGTGCTTGGGACCATATCTCTATTATCGTATAATGATGTTAGAGACGATGTCAATGGCTTTGACATATACGTCTCCTATTATCTAGAATGATGTAATCATTATAGATAACAGGGATATGTCAAGCCACATGTCTCTACATCATTATAGATAATAGAGATATGTCAAGCCACATGTCTCTACATCATTATAGATAATAGAGATATGTCAAGCCACGTGTCTCTACATTATTATAGATAATAGAGATATGTCAAGCCACGTGTCTCATCATAGTAATATCTGACAAGATAAGGACATATATATATATATAGCTAGCATGTCAAGTTTTCCCCATCACGTTATCATGTTTTTGCTCTGGCATGGTCAAGGTTTCGCGATCATAGCTAGGCTCCCTCCCTTCACACACCCGTCACTATACAATTTCATGAGAACTCGATAATCGTAAGAAAGCAGAAGTTAGCCAGTGTCATCTCCCTATACTTACATAATACCTGCGTGCAATCTCCAAGTCAAAATTTACTATTTTTCAGAAAACTGGTAATTACTTCTAGCACTTATAAATTTTTTTAATGAATCATGGAATAATAATTACTGATAACATATAACGAAAGGTATGTAGTCTGTCGACTGATAAAAGATTGTTAGATATTTAGATAAATTAACAATATATCGACATAATTGGTTATTTATTCCAACGACTCCGATTAACTGTTCTTTCTTTTCTAATGTTTTCTTGGTGTCTTCAGTTCTTGATGAACTCCATGTAGATTCACAGCCAACTGACACAAATATTGTTACACAATTATCCCACGCTCGTCTTTCCTGCCGCCTACACAAACACAGCACGAGAGAGATGTGAAGAATCAGGCTGAATTATAACACACTGCACTTCCCAACTCAAATGAGTCACGTTGGCACTTTCGTTGTCAAACGACAAAATCGTCGCGTCACTCTCATCATAGTCGGATACATTAACACGAGATTATCCCCACAATATGTATGCGGCAGTCTATTCAAATAAACGCAGGCATCATCACAACACATGAAAGGGAACGCAGCACACTATACACGTCTCCTCGATCTCACCGCGATGCCGGAGAATAGACTAGCATGGAGCTAGTATGCGTGCTTCTACCACTGTGCTTCACTCCGGCGCGTTTCGCAGCGGTATACGCACCGGTGAACCAGACACATCACGGCCCTATCCACCAATCACGGGAGTCTTCTTCCACGCACCAATTGCCTGCAGCGTCGCATCCGCCGGAGAAAAATACATACATATGTCTAATGCAGCGTGCAGCTACTAAGGGGTACAATTAGTATCCCTGTGTGTATTGACGGCCGTGCCACATAGATAAAACTAATGAGAGAGGAGAATATAACACCGATGTCAATAATTTGGCTTCTACTGCCGCCCTCCGTGGCCGTTCTGACGAAATTCGCACGCATTGCGCGCACATGCATGTACTACGTACATTGATCAGTGTGGTCATTACTCCAGCCAGCAAGGCGCGGTGTGCGCTACAGTTAACCAGTAGACACGTCGTTAGGCTTTCGACACAATCCTCTCTCTTATGTAACGGACGAATCGCTGCCGTATAGTTTCGTTTATGTTCCTTAATTACTTCGCGGTTTAATTAGTAGAGCAGCACTTGAAACGCGTGGATGTCGCGTTCAATTGAGAAGAAAGGTGAGGGGGCGTGTTCATGCGTTACCCAGGAACATCACAACATAGACTACCTATAGTATGATGCTCCTATAGTGCTACTACTGACGCAACAACAACGACATCACACCAGTTACTAACGTAGTATAGCAACACTACTTGCTCTGCTTCCCTATCTCTGTCTGTCTCTATCTCTCTCTCTCTCTCTCTCTCTCTCTCTCTCTCT
>NW_014579687.1:24700-27738 GCF_000485595.1 Priapulus caudatus
AAATAATCACTATTCTGTATGTGCACGTGTGTGTGTGTGGTGTGAGAGAGAGAGAGAGAGAGAGAGAGAGAAGAGAGAGATTAAAAAAAAAAAGCGAAGAGAGAGGGGGTACGAGAGAAGGGTCAGGTGGCAGCGGAGAGAGAGCGAGAGAACGAGAGAGGAGAGAAGAGAGAGAGAAGAGAGAGAAGAAGGAGAGAGGAGAGAGAGGAGAGGAGAGAAGAGAGAGAGAGATGAAGTAGAGAGGAGAGAGAGGTACAGAGAGAGAGAGAGAGAGAGAGAGAGGGAGAGAGAGAGAAGAGAAGAGAGAGTAGAGAGGTTGAGATGAGATGAGAGAGAGAGGTTTGCATAATATATTATAGATACCTATAACCACGTGTCTTAGCTATACTCTCTGTGAATATTTAGTTTATTGACGCATGATTAGTCAATATATTAGGAAATATATGCGTACCGTCATCTCCCGTACCGGCTTCAATATAGACAATCCCTAAGCAGGCTGACTGCACCAATATGGCGCTGGTCACGTGACAGTTGTCAGAAACTGGCGACGCTGCGCGCCTGGGTATGAGCCTTCTACTTCTATTCTATTTCTGTAAATCTCGAAAGCTCGTCGAAAGCTCGAAAGTTCGTGTGAAACTGTAAACACCCTTATTCTATACCTTGACTTTGTTCAACACACGGGTGTTCATGTGTGACTTTACTTCTATATATATATATATTAGTACTATTAGCGAAACGAGACAGTTACATAATATGACACAATTTTTATAGTGTCGCTATCTATTGACAACTGTATACAGAAATGGTTAAACACGCTTCGTGTAGAAGTGTTTATCATGTTGACATACATGACGTTGACGTTCTGAAAAAAATCGCTTTCACACTGATCAGTCAGTACGTGTAAAACAGTCCAGTTATCATAACGAACATTTGCTTCCATGTAGAATTTCCCCTAACAAAATCTGGGGAAGTTAGTTGTATATATGTTAGCCACCTGAATCTAGTGAAGATCTAGAAGTAACTACGAGTAAACATTCTATCCTAACCTGTGCACTTTATTTATTCCTGCGATTTTTATCGCTTATAGACCTTCACCAAGCGAAGCACGAGTTAAAAATGAAAGTAGTCGGATTTTGACGTGATATCTGTTGATCTCTTTGATCTCTGTTGCCGCCAGCTAAGTTTCAAGCTAATGTTTATGGCAAGCATTTTGTATCGTAATTCGAGAAACCAAGTTTCCTCGCACGAAACCAGGTTTCGTGCTCACAAAACCTAGTTTCTTGCTCAAGAAACCAGGGTTCTTGCCATGAAAATAGGTTTCATGTTATGAAACCTGGTTTCTAGCCCTATAACCGCAGTTATAGCTGGAATCTTAGTTTCTTGAGCAAGAAATGAGGTGTTGGGAGCAAGAACCTAGGTTTCAGCAAGAAACCCACTTTCAACCGCGCCATTTGTATATCATAATTCGAGAAACCACGGTTCCTCGCACGAAACCAAGTTTCGTGCTCACAAAACCTAGTTTCTTGCTCCTAGGGTTCATGGCATGAAACCTGGTTTCTAGCCCTATAACCGCAGTTATAGCTGTAATCTTAGTTTCTTGAGCAACAAACTAGGTTTTATTGCAATTATGATACAAATGGCGCGGTTGAAAGTGGGTTTCTTGCTGAAACCTAGGTTCTTGCTCCCAAAACCTAGTTTCTTGCTCAAGAAACTAAGATTCCAGCTATAACTGCGGTTATAGGGCTAGAAACCAGGTTTCATGCCATGAAACCTAGTTTCATGGCAAGAACCTTGGACATTGTGCGCAGCGTCGCCAGTTTCTCACAACTGTCACGTGACCAGCGCCATATTGGTGCAGTCCGCCTGCGTAGCGCATCACTAGTAAAGCTTGAGGACTAATGCTTCAAAATGCCTACATGTTGCGTGGCCATCAACTGTTGCAATCGCCTAGAGAAAGGATCTGGAAAGACGTTCCACAGGTATTTTTCTATAATGTTTTGTAAAAGATAATGTGACGTACTAAGACTAAAAAAATCACCGATTAATATTATCCCTACTGACACTGTACTACTGTACAACTACAAGTACAGTAGCTCCATGAAACGGTATTGCTAGGGTTAGAATACCGACGTTATTGTATATTGTTGACAATGTTGTATATTGACGTTAGTCAGCCAGCCAAGTACACTGTCAGTAGGTTAATACAGTGTAATCATTGCAGACATTCGCCGAATTTATGTGACAGTGTTATGTGGTCCAATACACTGAAATCGCTGTAGTGAAAATGAGTGTATAGATCTAGATCTAGTTAACAAACATTGCCACTGAATTGTTTTACTGTTCACCTCTCAATCGGGTTACTATTATTAATAACTAGGCCTATTATCTCTGCTGGGATAATGATGTACGTCTAGATTAATGTCACAGAGACTAAGACAGTTGACCTGCACATAAGTCATCTGTCACTAAATTTAATATTGAAGTCTTCACCATTAGGCATTAGCAATATCAGATCATGTAAGACAAATTATTCAAAGTAAAAAGTGTCTAAAGTGATTCGTCGTGAGGATCAACCTATAAGGTTTTGATCTATAGGGAAGTGCTAAAACCGCACAGGCGGTTTCTCGGAGTTACACTAATGCTAGCTTCTGTCAGTTATAAGCACTAGAATTAATATTTTCCTGATTTAAATTTTTTTACTTACTTCCAAACATCATGTAAAGCTGGGTTTACACTGCCAACTTTGAGTTGGCGAATTGCCGAATTAAACCAACTTCCCAACGCGCTATCAACCGATCTATGAACTGTGCAGCGCGTTTACACTGACGACTGCAAGTTGGCAACTCGAGCGAGCGGTTAGACTCGACCGCGAGCGTACGTGTGGAGCGATGGATATCTATAGGCATTATTGCATGTATAAATTCGCGCCAGGCATAGCGCGTGTGAGAGTTTTGTGAAGCCTATTAGTATTAAAATGCATCTGACAGTTCTGTCTATTTATGTTGCAGTAATCAGAATATGTATGAGAACAAATCTAT
>NW_014579688.1:0-308 GCF_000485595.1 Priapulus caudatus
GAGAGAGAGAGAGAGAGAGAGAGAGAGAGAGAGAGAGAGAGAGTGGCATTTTACGCGCCGGTGTGTCGGATCATAAGCTATAGGGAATGTTGATAATGACGGTATCATCACGCCATCGTGTCTGCTCTCATCGTTTATTACAATTGCCATACATGTAGTCACTAGTCATATAGTATATACATACTATATACATCTTAGTCACGAAAGCAGTTGTTTTTATCACACCTCTACCAAGCCATGCACGCTCGCCTATATATATATATATATATATTTAAGCCTTTTATAGCCTGATGAAGAGAGATAATTCT
>NW_014579688.1:4409-5608 GCF_000485595.1 Priapulus caudatus
GAGAGAGAGAGAGAGAGAGAGAGAGAGAGAGAGAGAGAGAGAGAGAGAGAGAGAGAGAATAAGAGCACGGAGAGAACGAATGCGAGAGAAGAGAGAGAGAATGAGAAAGAAAGAGAGAAGGGAAAGAGAGAAAAAGAGAGAGCAATAGAGAAGGATTGAAAGAGAGCGATGGAGGAAGAGGAACGAAAGAGCAAGAGAGAGAGAGAGAGAGGGGAAGAGACAGAGAGAGAGAGAGTGCGTCGGAAAACGAGAGAGCAAGAGAGAATGATTGATGGAGAGAGAAAGAAAGAGAGCGAGAGAGAGCGAAAGAGACGGAGAAATGACTGATCACAGCTAATTCTGCTTTTCCATGCAGCCTCTAGCTAGGATGCAATCCAAAGATCTTATCCCACAGGGCTAATCCTCCATCCCTCCCACACGCGGCCCGGGGGTGGGGGCGAGGGAGGATAGATGGGGGGGAGAGCGACATTGACACTGTCTGACGAGCGAGGTATAAGGAGCTTCCCCTCATCGACGCCAGAGGGCGTTACAGCAGTAAGCACAACTATTCTGGCACCTCCTCTTCGACCCCACCCACCGCCCGCGGGGCCGCTAGCACGTACACACGCACGCACGCGCGCACGTACACACGCATGCACGCGCGCACGCACGCACGCACGCACGCACGCGCGTAAACCCGCATGCACGCGCGCTAGCACGCCCGCACGCACGCACACGCACGCACGCATAGAGAGTCCCCGCAAGCCCGCACTCACGCTCACACACGCACGCACGTACACACGCACGCACGTACACACGCACGCCTGCACGCACGCACGCCTGTTCTGTCTGCACGCAGCACGCACGCATACACGCACGCACGCACTCACGCACGCACGCCTGCGAGCCCACAAGCCTGCAAGTTCGCACGCGGGCACGCACGCACGCACGTACGCACGTACGCACGCACGCACGCACGCAGCAGGCAGACGAGCGGCGCGACACCCTGCGGGCACGTGGAACGCATTAGCTGGTAGCTGATGAATGCCTTACCAGCTTTTAAATCCACACTATTAAATAACTCTACGACTTTTAAACACGATCACCGCGCGAGCTGAAATTGCATGCGAGCGGCGGACCGGCGGAGGGAGGGGCGGGCGGCGTGAATGGCTCTCTCTCTCTCTCGCTCTCTCTCTCTCTCTCTCTCTCTCTCTCTCTCT
>NW_014579688.1:6567-7209 GCF_000485595.1 Priapulus caudatus
TAAGGGAGGGATGGGTATAAGGGAGGGAGGGGTAAAAGGGAGGGAGGAGGTATAAGGGAGGGAGGGGGTATAAGGGAGGGAGGGGTATAAGGGAGAGAGGAGGTGTAAGGGAGGGAGGGGTTATAAGGGAGGGAGGGGGTATAAGGGAGGGAGGGGGTATAAGGGAGGGGAGGGAGGGGTATAAGGGAGAGAAGAGGTGTAAGGGAGGGAGGGGTTATAAGGGAGGGGGTATTTAAACGTTACAATTCACTAACGAAGGAAGACAGGATCGTGATTAATATGGTGATTATCAAAAATGATGAATCACTTCATCCTTAACGACGTTAATAAGATTACATCGACCATGTATAATATCTATCAAGGCTCCATGTATAATATCTATCAGTTTGCTCAACATTTTGTGTTAGCATGATGGAAAAACGCTAAACTTTTAAAGGGTGTGATCTCAACATTTGTGAATAGAATGAGTGAGATAGAGAGAGAGGAGAGAAAGAGAGAGAAATAGAGACACAGCGAGAGAGAGAGAGAGAGAGAGGGAGAGAGAGGGAGAGAGAGGGAGAAAGAGAAATAGAGACACACCGAGAGAGAGAGAGAGAGAGAGAGAGAGAGAGAGAGAGAGAGAGAGAAGAGAGAGAGAGAGAG
>NW_014579688.1:12158-14673 GCF_000485595.1 Priapulus caudatus
AACACCACCTACAACAACAACAACAACAACAACAACAACAACAACAACAACAACTACAACAACAACAACACCTACAACAACAACAACAACAACAACAACAACAACAACAACAACAACAACAGCAACAACACCTACAACAACACCAACAACAACAACAACAACAACAACAACAAAACCGTAGACTAACATGATGAATCACAATCACAAAATGGATGACGCTCTCTCGTAACATCGTCGCATATAAATTGTCTACGTCACGAATCTCCTCAAAGTTATATTTGTAACCTTACTTTAAAAAAAAAATTTACATCAAAAGTTAGTACTAACGTTACTAAATATATACTCAAACTCTCACCTGATAAGAATGTTTTTACGTTGGTTCAATTTTTAAAAATCACAAATTTCACAAATAACACACAAATATACTATTTGCTGGTGCTAGAAATTCGTGACGTAGTCAATTTAAGGCATGAATCATCGCCTATACGCATAAGCTATCCTACACCCTGCTAACATACTCCTAACTATCGAATCACCGATACGATAGAAAGGAAGCGATCATATTATAGCATAATAATTATGTATATCAAGAGTACGTAATAGAGATGTAATAGAGATATACTCTATTGTGTACTATGTCTATGTACTATGTGTACTATATCTCTCGTGTAGAGATGTTTCTATTATGTACTCTTGATATGATATACATAATAATATAAAGCCTAATATAATAGCAATCATGATATAATCGTGTCGAAGACTTTAAGGAGGACACGGAGGAGTATTCGATAATCGTGTAACCGTGGTTTTCCGTATAGAGAGTCACATGGGAAGAGAGGTGAAGGTGAAGACAGATACAAGAATCGATGACAGTGGGTATACCCAACGTTGACACGCGGCGCCCTACATGGATGACTGGATACTCCTTCCCCTAAGCTGTCATCCTGTGAGCCGCCTGGCTGCGATGCGATGCGCGAAAGATCGTGTCTGCCTAGTGGCGCCATCTACCGGCCTTCGTTTAACGAGGTGGTGGCGTAATTGTAATGCCCGCGCTACATACCGCAACCGGAGTGTCTATATTCAGGCCGGTACGGGAGATTACGCGTACGCATATATTTGCTAAATATATTGACTAATCGTGCTCGTCAATAAACTCAATATTTACAGAGAGTATAGCTAAGACATGTGTCTATAGGTATCTAGAATTTAGAAATTTATTCATCTGTAATTCATTGCCGCGCGCATATATTTGCTATATTGACTAATCGTGGCTCAATAAACTCAATATTCACAGAGAGTATATGAATTCAAGCCGGTACGGGAGATCAGTTGCATAATATATTCTAGATACCTATTAGACCACATGTCTTAGCTATACTCTCTGTGAATATTGAGTTTATTGACGCGCGATTAGTCAATATATTAGGCAATATATCGTACGCGTAATCTCCGTACCGGCCTGAATATAGACAAACCCAACAAACACGCACAATATATATATATAATATATATCTCCATTATGTACTCTTGATAATATATATATAGTATATATATACAGCATATATATATATATATATAATGCAATGCAAAAATTAGATTTCGATCATGCGCAGTATCCGCCGAAAGTCTATTTTAGTTTCGCTAAAATTATGCATTCAAACTAGATAGCGGAAAAAGGACTGGGCTGATGTGATAAGCATCTATATGACAATCTCTCATTTTAGAAATTACATAAAGATTATTGCGGATTCCCTTTCCCCATATATAGTCTTCTTCTGCAAATGAAAATGTACAGTTTACCTATCGGTTCGTTTTTAGTTACAGTTCAACTATCGGCAGATAATCAGATTTGAAGTGATTTGATAGGATTGACATAATTATTTCACAATCAAATTCTCTCGGTTTCCGCTGTCTAAAGTAAACGTAAAATAAAAAAATACAGCGTAATATTGCAGAGAATTTTTGCATTTAATCCATACAAGTTATACACGCCGCGCTTGCATACTCACTAGCAAGTGATTATATTTGATAACGTAAACTTCAGGCAAGCAGACATGTTATTTGTGAAAACATATACCCGAGTAGCCGATACCCATGAGTACCCGAGAGGGGCGCTGTGCGTCATCATGCCAAACGCGAGAGGTAGAAATCCCGGGGGTCACTATATAGGTGTTAAACAACAGTAGAGGGCCTCCATAGGCTGCAGGCCTGAATAAGCATCGAACAGAAATTTATTAAAATACTCACACTGTTACTACACTTACAAACATACACTTTATTCATGTTAAATACTACAGATTCATGCTCTATGCTCCGCTCAAAACTTTTGCCAGCTCTATGATGCGAAATTTCTGCAAAGTTGTCTGAACACTTTCATACACGAAAAACACCAACCGGTGACTGTGGCTACGCCACCTGACGGAATGTCACGAATACACAACAAAAATAATTTTACTTCTAATGCTTTCTCGACGTCCACGGACGCATCCACCTTGCGTGCATAATGCTAATTATT
>NW_014579688.1:14683-22888 GCF_000485595.1 Priapulus caudatus
AAGTTCGTTTTTAGTTAGCAGTTCAACTATCGGCAGATAATCAGATTTGAAGTGATTTGATAGGATTGACATAATTATTTCACATCAAATTTCTCTCGGGTTTCCGCTGTCTAAAGTAAACGTAAAATAAAAAAAATACAGCGTAATATTGCAGAGAATTTATGCATTTAATCCATACAAGTTATACACGCCCGCTTGCATACTCACTAGCAAGTGATTATATTTGATAACATAAACATTCAGCAAGCAGACATGTTATTTGTGAAAACATATACCCGAGTAGCCGATACCCATGAGTCCGAGAGGTGGCGGCTGTGCGTCATCATCGAAGCGAGAGGTAGAAATCCCGGGGGTCACTATATAGGTGTTAAACAACAGTAGAGGGCTCCATAGGCTGCAGGCCTGAATAAGCATCGAACAGAAATTTATTAAAAATACTCACACTGTTACTACACTTACAAAACATACACTTTATTCATGTTAAATTACTACAGATTCATGCTCTATGCTCCGCGTCAAAACTTTTGCCAGCTCTATGATGCGAAATTTCTGCAAAGTTGTCTGAACACAACTTTCATACACGAAAAACACCAACCGGCTGACTGTGGCTACGCCACCTGACGGAATGTCACGAATACACAACAAAAAATAATTTTACTTCTAATGCTTTCTCGACGTCGCACGACGCATCCACCTTGCGTGCATAATGCTAATTATTGCACTCTAGCTTGCCGAATTTCGGCGAAAAAAAATGCCAAAAAAGGCCTTTTCTAGAGACGAAGTAGTTGCAACGGTGAAGCAATCTCGAGGCTTACTGTTATACGCCACTTAAAGGAGCAGAGGAGAGACGTATCGACTTGAAATTTTAGATGAATCGATTTCGCACCCTGGTCGCCAAAGGTGGCATGACACCACGACTGCAGATATCACTCTCTAAAAAGAGCCCCCAAAACACAGAAATCAATGAAAATTAATGTCGGTTATGCGTAGTGTTAGAACGAGGGTTAGGGTAAATTGCAAGCATTAAAGTTAAGATATTTTGACACTGTTAGGGTTAGTAGTGCCACAATAGAGTAAAACGAAGATAATTATCTATTTTTTGGCACCAAATGTGTGTAAAATTAGTGTATTTTATGTAAATACATGTAAATATGTACACGGATATGTACATGTTTACATAAAAAACATGTATAAATGTTATTTGAACATGCATGTGACTAAAAATCATGCTAGAGCACTGCATAACAGATTTTCATTAACATAAAACTCAATTAATCGACTTCCTTGGCAGAATCGCACTCCTTACCATGTGGGTTAAAGGTGTTAAACAACAGTAGAGGGCCTCCATAGGCTGCAGGCCTGAATAAGCATCGAACAGAAATTTATTAAAAATACTCACACTGTTTACGTAGCACTTACAAAACATACACTTTATTCAGGTTAAAATACTACAGATTCATGCTCTATTAGCTCCGCTCTCAAACTTTTTGCCAGGCTCTTATGAATGCGAATTTTGCAAAGTTGGTCGTGAACACGATTTCATACACAAAAAACACCAACCGGTGAACTGTGGCTACGCCACCTGACGGAATGCTCACGAATACACATACAATAAAAATTTTAGCTTCTAATGCTTTCATCGACGTGCACGATCGCATCCAACCTTGCGTGCATATATGCTTAATTATTGCACTCTAGTGCCGGAATTTCGGCGAAAAAAAATGCAAAAAAGGCCTTGTCTAGAGACGAAGTAGTGCAACGGTGAACAATCTCGGAGCTTACTGTATATACGCCACCTTAGAAATGCCGTATTTACTCCATGTGCGTTCTCATTGAAAATAAATAGGCCCCCAGGGGGAATGCCACATTGGAAAACCCTACCCCTATGCAGACACAATTGAAGAATAACCACCCCTATTGCATACACAATGAAAATATCCTAACCCTATTGCAGTACACGAATGAAAGATGTCCTAACCGAACCCCTCCCCGCTATTGCGAGGACTTGCGCAGAGCAAGTTTGGGGGGGGAGGCAAAGTAGTGGAGAGAAATAGAGGGGCCGCGTGAGCCAGGGCCTACTCCGGCGGGCCGGCGGGGCTGCTTTGACTTTGAACGATCCCGAAAGCTTATTGCGGGATTAGCTTTGTAAAGGGGGCCTATTTGCTCGGGGCGCGGGGCCGGCGCGCGGCCCGCTTTAGAAGTTGAAAAACACCCCCCTAACCCGCAAAATTTGGAACGCACATGGGGTAATACCGGCATATATAGTGACCCCCCGGGGTAGAAATGCGAGGGGACGCAATCATAAAACTAGAATAGAAGTTCTATTCTAGTTCTATGGACGCAATTCGCAGCAGTATAGAAATTTGACAGATCGCATGCTGCGCCACCGGTCGTTTTTATCGTCATATCTTCAAATCAAATGTTTATCAGAAGCAAACTCCTAAGTCACGCGATGTTGTGACGTACACAGGCATGAAGAGGGAGGGAGGGAGGGGGGGGAGTGTTGTCAGAAACGTTCTAATCATAACAATATTTATAAATTTATTAAAATAATATTTTCAGAGTCGCAAATCTATTTTTAGATATATCGTTGACTTGAATATCGGATGCTTTTACACGAATGTAAAATGCCATTAATTTGTTATTGTATCATGCGTTAACTTGCTCCCTCTCAAAACAATCAAACAATCAATTTTAAAATACGAAATTACTCAACAAAATTGACAATTATAACAATATTATCTTTCTTAATAAAGCGTGTGTTTTCCACGAACCACATGTCGAAAACATTCTTCAAACGCCCATCGAAACAAATATTCATCAAATGGCGACTGTTCTCTTGTTTCTTGATGAGTCATGACGCACGCGTCTGTCGATACCGCACCGGTCATGTCATTTTAAAGCCCATTTGCTTGCCCCTACTTGCCTCCTCTTCGTCATCCTCTTCTTCCTTTTCCTCCTCCTTCTCTTTCCCACCCTCCTTCTTTCTATCTGCCGTCTACATCTCTCTTCGTCCTGATTTTCCTACCGATGCTGCTCCTACTTCTCCTCCTTCCTTCCTCCTCATTCTCCCACATCACATCTGTTTTTCTCAAATCCGTCTCGTTCTTCTTCTCTATGTACTCTTCTTGCACCGCCTCCTCTTTTTCGTCGCTCGCCATTCTTCATTCTATGTGTTTAAATCGAGAGTAAAAAGTGCGAAGGAGGCGAATTATTACGCCGCCCCGCGTCACTAAGGTTCGTCAATCACCACCTTCTGCACGCAAGGATTGCCGCTTCTCTACTAACAAGAGTGTTATTTAGCGCTCTTGCCACTCGCCTGCAAATGTAGGCGTAGTTAGCAGGTGCGAAACAGCGAGCGTAAACACGTGTCTTCACCGCTGCTTACAAGCTGTTGTGGAAAGGACGGAGGGAGGAAGGGAGGGAGAGAGGGAGGGAAGGAGGGAGGGAGAAAGGAATGAAGGGAGGGAGGGAGGGAGGGAAGAAAGGAGGGAGGGAGCAGAGGGAGTGAGGGGGAGGCATGGAGGGAGGGAAAGTAGGGAAGGGAGGGAGGTAGGGAGGAGGGAGGCGAGGGAGGGAGGGAGCGGAGGATGGAGAGGGAGGGAGGGGAGTGAGGGAGGGAGGGGAAGGAGGGAGGGAAGGGAGGGAGGGAGGCAGTGGGAGAGAAGCGGAGAGAGGGAGAAAGGAAGAAAGCAGGAAGGAGGAAGGTGAGCGAAGGTGAAGTGAGGAATGGAGAGAGGTAGGAAGGAGGAAAGAAAGGGGGAGGGAGGGGGAGGGAGGGGGACGAAGAGGGAGGTAAAGGAGGACGGAGGAAGGAAGCGAAGGGAGGGAGGGAGGAAGAGAGGATGGAGGGCAGGGGAAGGAGAAGGAAGGAGCTGAGTGAATGGAGAGAGGTAGGGAGGGAGAAAGGGAGGGAGGGAGGGAAGGAAGGAGGAGGGAAGAGAGGGAGAAAGGTACAGGGAAGGGAGTGAGGCGAGGAGGGAGGTAGGAAGGGGGCAGAGAGAAAACGAGAGGAGAAAGGGCGATAGAGAACACTAGCGAGCGAGAGAGAGAGGGGAGAATTAGGGAGCAGGCAGAAGGGGGGGCGGGCAGAAAGTGTGTAGTGGTGTGTGACGAGAGAGAGAGAGAGAGAGCAGAGAAGACGAGAGAGAGCAGAGGCAGTGTGGTGTGTGAGAGAGAGAAGAGTATGAGAGCGTAGAAGAGAGAAAAAGAGAGAGAGAGGAGAGAGAAGAGAAGAGAGAGAGAGAGAGAAGAGAGTAGAGAGAGAGAGAAGAGAGAGAGAGAGTGAAAGATGTGAGAGAGCAGTGTGACGTTGAACTTCCATTTCTCCGTTAACATGTCCAATTATTTTATTTTCTGTTTAATTAGATTCAGTTGCTTTTAAAATAGATGGAAGCAGATCTCAACATATATTATATATCAGAGCACGCTTAAGCGACGTGCGTCGTAAGACATAGCTTTGTTGTGCTTTTTAGCTTGGGGGTATATATGAGCTGTTAATAGTTTATGTATGTGCCGCTATTCATTACATTATTTGGAATGCCCGAGGTGCCTGTGTGTGTGTGTGTGTGTGTGTGTTGTGTAGTGTGTTGTGTGTGTGTGTTGTTGGTGTGTGATGTGTGTGTGTGTGCTGTGTATCTGTTTGTCTTGCTCTCTCTCTCTGTCTCTCTCTCTCTCTCTCTCTCTCCTCTCTCTCTGCTTCCTCGCTCTCTCTTCGCTCCTCTCTCTCTTTCTCTCTCTCTCGCTCTCTCTCTCTCCCTCCATATCTCACTTCTCTCTCTTTCTCCTCTCTCGCGCGCGCGCTCTCTCTCTCTCTCTCTAGTCTCTCTCTCTCTCTCCATATCTCCTTCTCTCTCTCTCTCTCTCACTGCCGCGCGCGCGCTCTCTCTCTCTCGTCATCTCCTCTATCTCTCTCTCTACTCTCTCTTTCCTTTCTCGCCTTTCTCTCTTTCTCTCTCTCTCTGCTCTCCCCTCCTTCTCATCTTCGCTTTCATTCTCTCTCTCTTCTTCTCTCTCTCTCTCTCTATTCTCTCATCTCTCTTCTCTCTCTCTCTCTTACTATATATAATATATATGATACTACAAAGATGAAGTAAATTATCATCAGATATCCCGCTACGCGATAGACTGCCACCGCGCGTCGTTGTTGTAGCAGCTTGTGAGCGCAGCCACGTGGGCGGCCTGGTGTCAGTCTACCCGGCCGGTGGGGCAGCATTTCACTGCTAATTTATTTTTCGGTCGGCTAATGAATCTGCTGACAAACCGATAACCAATTAATTAATTGTAATTACCAATTTAACGAATTAAATATTATATCCTTAAACATCTAGAGACAATGATGAAAAAATGTCGTTGCTCAATAAATGAGCAATAATAATTCTACTATAATATATATATATACTTTACTATAAATTTTGGCGAATGTTGTATGGTATGTATGTATGTATGTATGTATGTATGTTGTATGTATGTTGTATGTATGTATGTATGTATGTATGTTGTATGTATGTTCAATGAAAGGCTCCGTCAGTTTTTGCGATCCAAATAGCGCCAAATTTACAGAAGAGATCGATGAGTAAGCACGGGACGGTTCTAAACTGAATACCGTTGAAAACCGTTGTTTCGGGTCTTAAAAAGACAAAAAAACAACAAAAAAAGCTAAAAGATTTGCGCTGAAAATAGGGGGCGCTTGTTTTGTTGTCGTTCTGTCTTGTATTTGCGTTTTCGTTCTGTGTCTGTGTGTCTGAGATTTTTGAAAGCCCAATAATGTAGTAGAAGAACGAACCATGTAATAATTGAAGTTAAATATTCAGTAGTATTTCTTTTTTATTTCTCGGCACCCATAGTTTCCCATAACATGAGATGGCAAGTTGAATTTCATCCAGAGCAGTTTTTTTTTTGGAACGTCTGGCATGCTGTGCGGTCCGTGTCCCGTGTCGTGAACAGCGAGCGTGTACACGAGCGGTTCGCGATCACAATGGCAGCGTAATATTACGTCGTCCGCCAGCAGAGTGCAAAATGCGTAGAAGATAAGCCGATTCACAAACCCGCAATCATTATCATGGTCCGCACACAGTGGAAAATAATGCGAAGCACATAATATTACGTGCTACGCCAGACCCGCCCAAGAGGTTAATCAGTCGCCCGACCTACCAGCCCATTGCCACTGATTCAGCATCTATCTATATTCTAACTTTGGAGTCCGTATCTCAACAGTACATAGCATACATAAAACATTTCTTGTGGGTATGTGTAATTTCAACTGTGTACTTGCAAACAAATGGTTAATGTGTTACGTGTAAGCATGATTTACATGTAATTTCTATTTGACATCTCAACCATATAAAAACAAAAATGTATGTGCAGCAACTAAACTCTCCATATAACACCTTACACATAAACATACTGCAGCTGGTAACACATGCATCACAGTCACTAAGGCCCCGCGGCTAGTATATACTAAATATACTTATATATATATATATATATATATATATATATATAAAATATATATATATATATATATATATATCATATAAATATATATAATAATATACTATATAAATATATATATAGATATATATATACTAAATAACTACTAATAATATATATATAATTACTTATATATATATATATAATTACTAAAATATTATATATTATAAACTAATATACTATATATATATATACTATATGATATACTAATATCTTATAATATACTAATAACTATATTATATATATTATATATATATTAAATTATATATATATATATAATATATATAATATATATATATATAATATAAAATATACTATATATATATATATATAATAGACTATATATATATTAATACTATAATATAGATAATTACTAACTATTATATATATATATATTATATATAATATATATATATATACTAATATTACTATAACACTATATAAAACCTGTATATATCTAATATACTATCTACACTTTAATATACATTTCTGTGAGAGCGCGACGTGGATCCTGCGTACGGCGTGGCGTGTGTTTGGCTGTTACCGCAAGCACAACACACACACGCACTACGCACGCACACACACACCACGCACGCACGTCTGCACGCACGCATGCACGCCGCACGCACGCAGCGCACGTACGCACGCACACACACACGCACGCAGCGGCAACGTACGCACGCCACGCATGCACGCCGCACGCACGCACGCACACGCACGCGACGCCACGCACAGCGCACGCAGCCGCATGCACGCACGGCACGTTAACGCACGCACGCATGCACGCACGCACGCGACGCACGCGCACACGAGCACGACGCACACACGCACGCACCGTACGTACGCAAACGCATGCACGCACGCACGCACGCACGAGGCACGCACGCACGCATGCACGCACGTATGGCACGCAACGCACGCACACACACATACACGCATGCAGCGCACGCACAACGCGCACGCAAAACAGCACACACGGCACACGCACACGCACCGGCACACGCACAACACGCAGACACGCACGCGACGCGACACCACGCACGCACGCATGCACGCACACGACGCACGCAGACGCACGCCGTACGCACGCACGCACGGCGTGTACTCACGCACGCACGGAGTCACGCAGCGCAACACATACACCCACTCACGGCACCACAACGGTTCGCACGTGTCGCGCTCTCCGATTCTTGCGCGTCAATTTCAAAAACTGCTCTCTCAACAAACGTCTAATTAGATTCTAACTCTAATTACATGTAATTAATGTCGGAATGTGAGAAGAACCGACATTTGTCCATCCATCGTAAATTTAACTTCTTATTGTCTGTCATCCGCTCCAACATAGGAATTAGGTATTTAGTAATTATAGTAATTTAACATCGGAGCGAAGATGGCGACGCTAGCTCGTGAAAACGCACCCGGCAGATAGATGCGATATGATATGACTACTAGGCCCATTGTAGTTTTATTGACTACTGAAGGCAGCTTAAAAAAAAGTCACACCTAACCTACCCTAACCCTAACCCTAACGCCTAAAAAAATAAAAAAAATAAATTAAATTAAAGTGCCTAGTAGTCATATCATATCGCATCTTTCTGCCAACACCCGTGAAAACACACGTAACTCATGAGCACAGAATAATATAATAATAATACATAACTTAACTCAGCATCGGAGAGGTTATCTCGTGAAAGCACGGGAGGGCCTCCTGCA
>NW_014579688.1:22898-25816 GCF_000485595.1 Priapulus caudatus
AGGAGGAGGAGGAGGAGGAGGAGGAGGAGGAGGAGTAGTAGTATTATGTTGCTAAAGTTGTCGGAGTTTGCGAATTTTCGTTGAGCAAGAAAAGCGAGTTTCAGATAAGTGTTCAGGGCAAAAACGCTGCGTCGACTGTGACTTGATATGTTCGCGAAAACAATGCCCACGCATGCGCGTGTAGCATGCTATACACCCCCCCCCCTCTATAACAAACGCCTCCCCTTTTTCCAACATTGCGCACGGGCACGGGCATATTAAGCAGGACGCATGAGGACGCTTTGCGCATTATTTGCGCAAATTTTTAGTCGCGTAGTTACTTATGACGCTGCGCGCGCCCTCTGGTGGTCACGCATCCGTACTCCCTGCCTATCATCAAGGTGACTTTAAAATCGCGATCGTTACAAACAAGCAGACGAGAGCTGGCGTGCAGTATAGTCACTATAATATTTTAGCCTATGTCATTGTCTATCATGTTAACAAACCATAGTCTTGATTGTGGGTGTGAGGGGGCAGCAGTAAAAACTCTCTTCGCCTGCCTATCATGTTAATAAGCCAGAGACTTGATTGTGGGGGTGAGGGGGAGCAGCAGTAGAAATTCTCTTCGTCTGTCTATCAGGTTAATGAACTACACTCCGGATGGCTGTGAGTGGACGGGTGAGAGCACTAGACATTCTCTGTTGTCCGTTGTCGTCGTGTCTTTGCTGTCGTGTGTGTGTGTGTGTGTGTCCTGCCTGCCTCTAATTACTGCCTAATGAGCTGCTAGAGATGTCAGTTTCAGCCTGACCAGGATACTGAAATTTAGTTTAAATTGGATATAAATGTAGATCTGAATCCGAGTGACGTCGTGTGGGTGTTTGCGTACGCCATGACGTGCTTGATGACTCACCTGCAACGGTGAGGTTATTCTTTCTGTAGCGGTCGTAGTCGAATAGAAAGCTGAATAAATAAATGAGTTCATAAGTAAATAAAAGAATGAATAAATAGAGAGAGCGATAGAGAGAGAGAGAGAGAGAGAGAGAGNCACCTTAAAGGAGCAGAGGAGAGACGTATCGACTTGAAATTTTTAGATGAAGATTTCGACCCTTTTCCTATACGGGCACCGAATTTCAAAGGTGGCATGACACCACGAGCTGAGATATCACTCTCTAAAAAGAGCCCCCAAAACACAGAAATCAATGAAAATTAATGTCGGTTATGCGTAGTGTTAGAACGAGGGTTAGGGTAAATTGCAAGCATTAAAGTTAAGATANAGGAGGGAGGGAGGAACGGGGGGCAGGGGGACAGGAGGAAGATGCAGCGAGAGGGAGGAGGAATCGAGGAGGAGGAGCAAGGAGGGGAGGAGGGAGAGAGGGGGAGTCGAGGAGAAGGAGGAGACAGGAGGTCTTGCCCGCTGGCCGCCGTCTCTCTAACAGCACGGCGATAAACTCTTTTCTACCGTTCGTCACACCGCATGGAACAGCCCGATGTGCGTAAGTTGGCGATTAACCTCTCTCTCTGCTCGCTCTCTTCTCTCTCGTCTCTTTCTTGCTCTCTCTCTCTCTGCTCTCCTCTCCTCTCTCCGGCTCGCTTCTCTCTCTCCTACTCTCTTCTTCTCTCCTCTCGCTCCACTCTCTCTACTCTCGCTCTCTAGCGTCTCATCTACTCCACCTCGTCTCTCTTATCTCTCTCTCTCTGCTCCTCTCTGCATCTCTCTCTCTCCAGGCTCTCGTGCTCTCTACTCCTCTCCTCTCTCTTTAAATCTCCTCACATGCTCTCCTCTCTCTTCGGCTCTCTTCGCTCTGCTCCTCTCATCTCTCTCGCTCTCTCGTCTCCTCTCTCTCTGCTCTGCTCTCCCTCGTCTCTCTAGCCTCCCTCTCACTTTCTCCCCTGTTCCTCTTCCCCTCTCTCCTTTTCCTCCCTTCCTCCTCCTTCTCCTCCTCCCACTCCTTCTCCTCCTCCCCTCCCTCCTCCTCCTCCTCCCCTCCCCCTTTTCCTCCCCTCCCTCCTCCTTCTCCCCTCCTCCTTCTCCTGCTTTCTTTTCTACTCCTCCTCATTGGACAATCACCATCCTTTCCTTCTTACGTTTACTTCTTCTTCTTCACCTCATTTTCCTCTTTCGTCTCCACCGTCTCCTCTCTATTCCTCCTCTCGGCTTCTCTCTTCCCTCCTCTTTCACCTCCGTTTCCTCTTCGTTCGTCCCGTGCTTCTCCTCCTCTTCCTTCTCCTTTCCCTTCTCCCTCTCCTTGCCCTTCTCCTCCACCACATTCGCATCCTCCTCACCCTCCTCCTCCTCATCCTCCTCCTCCTTCTCCTCATTCTTCTCTCCTCTCCATCACCTGACAGCGACGCCTGCGCTGGGCGTCTTTCCTTCCTTTGTTTCGGGCGCCTCTCTTGTCTCTTTGCGAACAGAAGAAGGAGCCTCCTCGGGTGTTGTTAATCTTTATTAGTCCGGCGTTGTATTGTGTTGCGTTGTTCTGCGATGGCAGCAACGTGTGTGACAATGAGAAGCAGTCAGGCATTAATGAGCGCGAGCGACAGCAACAAATTATCAAATATCGTAAATCTAAAGAGAGAGACAGAGAGAGGAGGAGGAGGAGGAGGAGGAGAGGGGAGAGAGTGGGGGTGGGAGAGGAAGAAAAAGACAGAGAAAAAGGGGAGAAAGAGAGATAGAAAGACAGAAGAAAGAGACAGAAAGACACACACAGACACACCCACGCACGCACGCATGCACACACGCACGCACGCATGCACGCATGCACGCACGCACGCACACACACAATAAATATACAGAGAGAGAGAGAGACAGAGAGAGAGAGCGCGAGAGAGAGAGAGAGAGAAAGAGCGAGAACGAGAGCGAGAGAGAGTAAGAGCGAGAGAGAAAGAAGCGAAAGAGAGAGAGAGAGAGAGAGAGAGAGAAGAGAGAGAGAGAGAGAGAG
>NW_014579688.1:26467-27736 GCF_000485595.1 Priapulus caudatus
GAGAGAGAGAAAGAGAAGAGAGAGAGAAGCGCGAGAGAGCGCGAGAGAGAGACCATGCGAGAGAGAGCGCGTGAAGCGCAGAGAGAAAGTAATCTCCACGTCTCAATTGAATCGTTCAAAGTAAGGGCACTGTGAAAATAAATAATTAGGTTATGAAATAATTGGATTAGGAGTACGTACATGTACTAAGTACATCTCAGCTTAGATTCAAAGACATATGGCGTTTGTCGCGAGCAGTCTTTGTGGTAAAAGTTGACATTTATCAGTCTCAAAAGTTGTAAACGATTACAGGATAATATTTGCCCTGCCATATCAGCAAATAAATGCTGTCTAAGCCGCATAACACGCGGAGATCTAAGTAAAACTCCGGCTTGCAAAAGTTCCCTGTACAAGCCGGTACTTCATAGCTCTAGTTCCGTACATGTGCAGGATAGATTAACACCATGTAAACAATGCAGCTGCAATTTTTTACAATAGCAAATGGATAATTACTCCGATTGCTTTCGCCTCTTATATAAAGCATAATTGGTCCTCTATGAAATAAACTCTCTTGGACACACTTTCGTATGTGATATGTTTGATTCGTTTGATGCATTGGTCGACATTTTTAATGTGACTATTTTTAGACCAAGGATCAACGTTTATTTCATTAGTAATAATTCTAAAAGATGTTTGTTTAGTTTAGTGATATAATTTTACGAACAGCAAACATTTTTAAGTGATTATCTATATGTCTTACGCATAGGGCCATATATTATTGTAAATATCATCAATTTCAGCTTAATTGCCTCGATGATACTTGTGCAAAATTTATTTAATTGTAACGTGAGTTAACACTATGTTGCAGATAAACCTAGAGCGAGAAGAAAAGAAATAGAGAAAGCGCGCGCGAGAGAGAGCGCGAAGAGGCTCTCTCTCTCTCTCCTTCCCACATATCCTCTCTCTCTTTCTGACACACACGCACACATACACGTTATCTCGGCAGCAGTATTTCGACGTGCAGCGATGCGCATTCAGATGCTACTTGCGGCAGCAATTAACGCATTTGCCACATAGCGAGCTTTTCGCTTGCGGCGCTATTACGCTGTTAATATATCTGTCATTCACACACGAACGCACGCACGCACGTGCACATGCACATGCCCACCAACCCACACACACACATGCATGCACACACACGCATGCACACACACATACACACACACACACACACGCACGCACACACACACGCACAGACACACACACACACACACACACACACACACACAC
>NW_014579689.1:7500-12715 GCF_000485595.1 Priapulus caudatus
CATGTTTTGAGCAGCCGGCTGAAAGGGGGATAGGATATGTTTACTAGTGCACTTCTAATTTTAACAATATATTTTACGAATATATTAAAGAATGATGCAAAAACCCTAAAATTGCCATAACCCTAACCCTATACCTAACCCTGACCCTAATTAAATTTAAAATATATGTTAAAATTAGAAGTGCCTAGTAAACATATCCCATCACCCCTTTCAGCCGGCTGCTGATATTGACAACCGCTAGATTCATAACCGCTAGACCTCAAAACAGCAGCCGGCTGAAAGGGGTGATGGGATATGTTTACTAGGCACTTCTAATTTTAACATATATTTTAAATTTAATTAGGGTCAGGGTTAGGGTTAGGGTTAGGGTTAGGGTTAGGGTCAGATATGGCAAAACCGCGCCATCTAGCGGCAGTCTTAGACGACAAACGCGCTGTTATGGTCGAGCGTTGTCAGACCGTAGGTCGTATATACATGTGTATAATGTTATACATGGACAGTATGCTCATATAGGAACGTTACAGTGATGTACAGCCAACGCGCGCTAAATCTAAAAATCTTTGAGATCGAGAAAAGCACATTGGCTCATAGAAACATACATAATCGTGATTATCTCTCTTATCAATGATAACACGTGTACGTTGGGTGGGTGGAGGGTTAACTTATTATTATTAATGATATTAACTAGTTATTAACTGTTATTAATTGCGCTTTTCAACGTCTCACGTCTTGCAGTTGGGCACCCGGTGTTACACGAGCCGCTGGTGGGTGACTAACCCCATCGAACATATCTTACACTGTTGCTACTCCCGCCAGGGGGCGCTACTGACATCATACCCCGAGGTACGTAAGGAAACCTCAACCGTCACGCGTAGATTAATTAGATGCATAATTAAAAAAAACTATGTGATTGATGTAATTAACAAAATGTTGGCATTAGCAAATGTCTATGTTGTATAGCTGTTGTATTTAGTAGGTCCTGCAGGGGATTTAACGGGACAGAAAATAATTGAATAGTTGAAGGTTGAATAGTTGAATAGTTGAATAATTGAATAAGGTAACTCCTGAAAACGATGACTCCACACACGCTACAAAATTGAGTTGAATTGAGTGGGTTCGGGTTGATGTGGGCCAGGGCTGGATGAGGCAGAGGTTAAGCGCGCCTCCCGCCATACATTTTCCCCCACCTATATAGCACGCTACGAATCATTATCATGCTATATTAAATATTATTATAAATATTTACTATTATTATTGCTTATATTCGCTATATTTTGCTTAAGTTATTATTTTATAACATTATTTCATATTCTTAATTTTATCCTGTAGGCTTGTGCCATTCAGCTGAGAGACGACGAGATTGGTGACCTTGACTTCGCCATAGAGGACGCGTGCTGGTTCGCAGTGACAGCTGCGGCATTTTTTTCTGCCGTGCGCCCGTGACCGTTCCAGCGATTACGAACCCACGGCTGGAGTCAGTATCGTGTGATATCACACACTCTCTCCCTCACTCACTCTCCCCCCCTCTCTCTCCGCCGCTCTCTTTCTCTTATTCTCTCTCTTCCTCTCGTCCCTCTCTCTCTCTCGTCTCGCTCTACTCTCTCTCTCTCTCTCTCTGTCTTCTCTCTCTCGTCTTCTCTTCTCTCTCTCTCTCTCTCTCTCTCGCTCGATCCTGCTCTCTCTCTCTCTCTCTCTCTCTCTCTCTCTCTCTCTCTCTCCGCTCTCTCTCTCTTTCTCTCTCTGCCTCGATTTCTTGCTCTCCTCTCTCTCCTCCTCTCCTCTCTCTCCTCTTCTCTCTCTCTCTCTCTCTCTCGTCTCCTCTCTCTCGCTTCGATCTCTTGCTCTCTCTTCTTCTCTCTCTCTCTCTCTCCTTCTCTCTCTCTCGCCGCGCCCCTCCTCTCTCTCTCTCTCTCTTCTCTCTCTCTCTCTTGTCATTATTCTCTCGCGCGCTTTGTCTCTGTATCTACGATCTACTCTCTCCATCTGTGTATCTGAGAAGAACAAGAAATCTAACCCTAATCCCAACCCTAACCCAACCTAAACCATTACACTAACTTTAACTTTAACAAAAAGAGTAGCACTAACCTTAACCCTAACGCTAACCTTAACCCTAACATAATCCTATTCCTAATCCCAACACCGCCCCAGCTCAAACCCAACCCCAAATTCAACACTAAACTTTAAGTTTAAGTTTAACACTGCAAGTAACACTGACCCTAACCCTAGCCCAATCCTAACTCCCACGACAACCCTAACCCGATTACTAACACCAAAGAGCCTATATATATATAAATAAGGCTATTAATATTTAAACAAAAATTAATATATATATATATATCTAATCTATATTTAGAGTTCGCTATGTATGTATGTATGTATGTATGTATTGTATGTATGCTATGTTGTGTGTGTGTGTGTGTGTGTGTGTGTGTGTGTGTGTGTTTTGTGTGTGTGTGTGTGTGTGTATGTATGTATGTATGTATTGATGTATGCATGTATGCATGTATGCATGAATGCATTAGTATGCAGTATGCATGTATGCATGTATGCATTATGCATGTATGTTGTATGTATTATGTAGTAGTACGCCTATGGCCGCCAAACCGCCCAGCGATCTGGATGCAATTTTCAGAGGACGATTCCTATACCCGGGAGTGTTCCTAGACGAAAAAAATCTGTCAAACCGTCAAACTCACCGAAAACCTCCGTGAAAATCCCTGAATTCGTGAAACTTAAGACAATGTCAGCTGATAATACATTCTGCCACACACAGAAAAACCTTGACTATTTCTTGCCCTCACCTCATGATCTCATCAGCTGCTGTATGTGAACCGAAACGAAACCAATACTAAACACAGAGCATAACCAGGACCAGTTCAGAGGTACTACTCACTCTGAGTTGACAGTTTCAGTTCAGAATGCTACGATCTCATACATGCATTGTACATTCCAAAGCTATGCATTTCTGATTCAATAGAAAAATTGCTTATTTCAATGTGCATGGTTGCGGCCAAGCATTCCCTAACAATATCCAGTGGACACAGACCCCCTCGCTGGCCTGTCTCTATCTATACTATATATGGAATTTCTTTTATTCGTGGTACGATCTCACAATGGATAGCTGTACGTGGGAGCTCAAGAGTTGGATACGCCTAGAAATCCTCTACATATTTGCACCAGAGAATAACACGAAAAACATTGTTATCAACGAGGCTTTGAAATGAAAAGTCCAACCCATTCGTACCATGCTGTTATATAATAATAACTTGTTCATTTACCACCATATTACTATTATGTCCCAGGGTTCTAATTGGTTGTGCTGTCATATAAATGTCAATACGTAACAGTTTTTCCCATGCTTATTACTTAGTAATGATCTAAATATTGATATTGCGTGCAATGATTTATGTCCGATTTACCCAAATGTTCTATTGGTCCATTATAGTAGTATGAATTAGTAGCACGATTTTACCCCAAGCGGTGTAGTAATAAAATATTAACTCTTGCTAACACTAATGTGTCAACCCACATGTCTCCCCTATAGCCACCGTGGCGAGTCGACCCTCACCTCACAACACTCGACGATACCGTACTACAGCACTTCAACGGACTCGGCGAATTCGACATCGCCTACACGAAAGACAATGGAACGTCCTTCCGTCTGCAGGGACGCACCGCCATGGCAACGAATGACGCCGGCGTACCTTCCGACGCCACAGTGTTCAGTGCTCTCGCCATGCGAGGCGGAAACTGTTCGATACTGCAGGTGAGCCTAATGGTGGGTTATTGTTGATGAGTTGTGGGGAAAGTGCTGAGCTGATTCCTTTCGTGTGCGGTCTACGAACTGCGAGAGGAAACGGATCAACAGTGCGAGGAATTGGCCACGAGTAACTTTTGTCTGAGCTGACTCCCCTCGTGTGCGGTAGGTTTAACAACCTCGTAACCTCGTAACTTCGTAAGTATAGTCTTCAAAGTCCAAGGGACTATATCGAAGACCAAAGGCGTAAGAAGCGAAGACGTCTTTAAAAACGCGCACGTTCCAAAAACTACCGGGTTTGCTGACCTTTGACCTGACCATGGCATCGATCGGTGGGGATACTAACATTACTATATTAAAGGTCAGCATATGTTTCCATAGCTCAGAGTATGATCGTGACGTCACGCACGAACTCGGCTATCTTCGAAGCTAGGTGAATGCATTCAGCCCAGAGACAATAGAACACTACTAGTTCTG
This sequence comes from Priapulus caudatus, assembly GCF_000485595.1. Classification (NCBI taxonomy): domain Eukaryota; kingdom Metazoa; phylum Priapulida; class Priapulimorpha; order Priapulimorphida; family Priapulidae; genus Priapulus; species Priapulus caudatus. The sequence continues at coordinate 11,735 of NW_014579689.1, forward strand.
TATAGGAATGTTCTGAATATATAATATATTCTGATAGTAATCCGTTCTAGGGTCTCTGCATTCACCTTCGGAGATAGTCGAGGTAATGCGTGATGTGACGATCATACTCTGAGCTATGGAAACATATGCCGACCAATATTACATTGCAACACGTCGCACGTCAGAGTTACAAAAATCTAGACTGCCCTCAAACGTCGTTCATACAGCCGCTGTTTTTTTTACTCAGATTAACCTAATCGCGAAGGGTGGTCTGGAATTGTTGGTGGATGGAGTTAAACAAGAAACTCTGGTCTATTCACCCGACGACAAGGTCTGTTTCACGACAAATGTCTCAGACGTCGAGGTGCTAATCGGGTTCGACACCTTATTCGCTGTGCAGGTAATATAATAGAAGCAATAATAAGTATTCCTTGAAAATTCATAGTCGGATTTCTTTTAAAACATTAATAACATCATTGTTCATGGTTAAATCCTTAAATTATTTACCTTGACAGTTTCAGCTGTAGTTCTGACAGCCATCTTCAAAACTTAAGATTAATAATTTAAGGATTTAACCATAAACAATGATGTTATTAATAATAAGTATTATAATGCAAAACCTCTACACAATAAATATTATTAGTGGGCTCACTAATATTGCACACACGGAACAATAGTATATATAATATCAAGAGCTAATAAATATAGGTATTTATAATATAGGTATTTATTAGCTCTTGATAATATGAATCAATAATAGCATACATGGTATAAGCCTATTGTTCACAACAAATAATTTGTGTTAACTGAATTAACTAATTAATGTATAATAGTGTATATACAATCGTCCAACATAGGATCAGGGGAGAAGGGAGGTGGAAGGGAGAAGAAAGAGAAAAGGCAAGGAGGAGCGAGCAGGGAGGGAGGAGAGAGGGGGATGAAGGGAGAAGGGAGGGATGAGGGAGAGATAAGGGTGGGAGGGGGATGAAGGGAGAAGGGAGG
>NW_014579689.1:12725-15914 GCF_000485595.1 Priapulus caudatus
GGGAGGGAGAAGGGGGAAGGGAGGGAGGAGGGAGGGGGATGAAGCGAAAAGGGAAGGAGGAGGAAGAAAGTAGGGAGGGAGGAGGGAGGGAGAAGGGGGAAGGGATGGAAGTTGGAGGAAGAAGGTTCAAAAGAGAGAAGGTTATATACGTGACAGACACGTGATTACGGCGATCCAATGACGACAACTCGTCAACTCTGCAGGTGACGCCACATGACGGCATGCTGATGGCGGCGATATCAGCACCACAGTCAAACAGTGGAACGCTGAGCGGGTTGCTAGGCGACTTCGACGGCGACACAAGCAACGACTTCTGCGACCGAGACGGTGTCAAGGTCATTAACGATCCGGATGCGGCCAGCGATAGGAATTTCTGGGATTTTGGTCGAATATGTGAGTGTAGCGACGACTAGCAACCACGCATAGCAACCACGCATAGCAACCACGCATAGTAACCGCACCTAACAACAACACCTAGCAACTGCTCCTAGCAACCGCGCCTAGCAACCGCGCCTAGCAACAGCGCCTAGCAACTGCCCCTATAGCAACTGCGCCTAACAACTGCGCCTAGCAACCGCACCTAGCAACTGCGCGTAGCAACTGCGCTCATCTTATGTAGACATGATGCGGCATGATATGATATTGTGCGATACAATAGGATACGATACGATACATCATGGCGCAATGCAATACAGAGCAGTGCAATGTGCTATGATACAATTCGCAGAAATAATTATTTACAGACTATTGTTATCACACTACTATTAACTAGAATAATATTTTTATTGTACTTAACCATAAATGATTAAAATTTGTTTCACGTAATCCACAAGTTAATATATTCTATTTAAATTTCTATCAATATAATATAATCTATTCAATTTAAGTTTCTATATCTAGCGGCCATCTATAATAACCAGCTATTCGGCAAGCATTCTTCAGTCATCAAAACATTAGGTAGAACGCTAGGGGGCGCCTGCTGTTACTCAAGATTGCCGCCGCCATCTTGTTTTGCAGACGCCATTCCCGATGCGGCGATGTCGTTGTTTTACTACGAAAATGGAGAGAGCTGGCAAGACTACAGCGACATGGTAGACACGGAGCCCGTGTTCTTTGACGAGTCCTCCCTAGACGAATTGTTCATGAGCAACAAAGAGTTGCAGGACGATGCAGAACTAGTATGTGCACGGACATAGTCAGACATCATACATCAGACTTCATAGTTAAAATAAACTGTTATATCTTATGCACGGACGATGCGCTGCATGCCTCGTGCTCTGGTTGTGTTTAATCGATGTCGTTATTTTCTTCTTATTTGTTTATTTTTTCCTTGTTTGGTTTGTTCAACACATCGATTTTTTTACTGTCTGCTTACTTTTACTTTACTTAATTTCTTTACCTTCTTACCTATTTCTTACTAATATCATAGTATTTCTCACTAATATCATAGTATTTCTATAGTATATAAATATAAGCTCTTTGCTAACACTAATGTGTCAACCACATGTCTCCCCTATAGCCACCGTGCGAGGCGACCCTCACCTCACAACACTCGACGGATACGACTACACATTCAACGGACTCGGCGAATTCGACATCGCCTACACGAAAGACAATGGAGCGTCCTTCCGTCTGCAGGGACGCACCGCCATGGCAACGAATGACGCCGGCGTACCTTCCGACGCCACAGTGTTCAGTGCTCTTGCCATGCAAGGCGGAAACTGTTTGAAACTGCAGGTGAGCCTAATGATGGGTTATTGTTGACGAGTTGTGGGAAAAGTGCTGAGCTGATTCCTCTCGTGTGCGGTCTATGAACCGCGAGAGGAAACGCCTCAACAGTGTGAGGAATTGGCCACGAGTAACTTTTGTCTGAGCTGATTCCCCTCGTGTGCAGTAGGCTTAACAACCTCGTAACCTCGTAAGCGCGTAACTTCGTAAGTAATAGTCTTCAAAGTCCAAGGGACTATATCGAAGACGATAGGCGTAAGAAGCGAAGACGCCTTAAAAAAACGCGCACGTTCCAAAAACTGCCGGGTTTGCTGACCTTTGACCTGACCATGGCATCGATCGGTAGGGATACTAACATTACAAGGTCAGCATATGTTACCATAGCTCAGAGTATGATCGTGACGTCACACACGAACTCGGCTATCTTCGAAGGTGAATGCATACAGCCCAGAGACAATAGAACACTAATAGTTCTGTTTAGGTATGTTCTGAATATATAATATATTCTGATAGTAATCCGTTCTAGGGCCTCTGCATTCACCTTCGGAGATAGCCGAGGTAATGCGTGACGTCACGATCATACTCTGAGCTATGGAGACATATGCCGACCAACATTACACTGCTACACGTCACACGTCAGAGTTACAAAAATCCAGACTGCCCCCAAACGTCGTTCATACAGCCGCTGGTTTTTTTTTACTCAGATTAACCTAGTCGCGAATGGTGGTCTGGAATTGTTGGTGGATGGAGTTAAACAAGAAACTCTGGTCTATTCATCCGTCGACGAGGGCTGTTTCACGACAAATGTCTCAGACGTCGAGGTGCTAATCGGGTTCGACACCTTATTCGCTGTGCAGGTAATATAATAGAAGCAATAATAAGTATTCCTTGAAAATTCATAGTCGGATTTCTTTTAAAACATTAATAACATCATTGTTCATGGTTAAATCCTTAAATTATTTACCTTGACAGTTTCAGCTGTAGTTCTGACAGCCATCTTCAAAACTTAAGATTAATAATTTAAGGATTTAACCATAAACAATGATGTTATTAATAATAAGTATTATAATGCAAAACCTCTACACAATAAATATTATTAGTGGGCTCACTAATATTGCACACACGGAACAATAGTATATATAATATCAAGAGCTAATAAATATAGGTATTTATAATATAGGTATTTATTAGCTCTTGATAATATGAATCAATAATAGCATACATGGTATAAGCCTATTGTTCACAACAAATAATTTGTGTTAACTGAATTAACTAATTAATGTATAATAGTGTATATACAATCGTCCAACATAGGATCAGGGGAGAAGGGAGGTGGAAGGGAGAAGAAAGAGAAAAGGCAAGGAGGAGCGAGCAGGGAGGGAGGAGAGAGGGGGATGAAGGGAGAAGGGAGGGATGAGGGAGAGAGAAGGGAGGGAGGGGGATGAAGGGAGAAGGGAGAGA
>NW_014579689.1:20367-27700 GCF_000485595.1 Priapulus caudatus
ACACACACACACACACACACACACACACACACACACACACACACACACACACACACACACACACACACACACACTGAGACACACACACACACACACACTCACGCACGCACACAGACACCCACACGCGCGCGCGCACACACACACACATACACGCGCGCGCACACACACACGCACACACACACGCGAGCGCGCGCGCACACACACACACACACACACTTACGCACACACATACACACGCATACACATACACGCACGCACGCACGCACACACACACCAATACACACGCGCGCACACACACGCGCATATACACAAGCGAGTTGCCATTTTTAAGATTTTTATGTTTTTAAGTCACTTCTCATAATAATAAATAACCTGTTCTTCTTACTTTAGCATATTGTTTGTTACGTAACCAATTACTTTTACTAATGCGTAACAAAAATAACACATCCACCGACAGTGGCCTAGCTAGGTCCAGATAGGTCCTAATCTGTTATTGCAGAGGATTGATTTAACGTTGGTTGGAATGTTAGAGCGCGACCTCGATATTTTGATATATATATACGTACATATATATATAATATGCATATATATATGTGTGTGTGTGTGTGTGTGCGTGCGTGCGTGTGTGTGTGTGTGTGAAAATATGTTTCGTAAGTAAGTCGAATAGAAAAGTAAAGCAAGTTAATTAATTAATTAAGCAATTATAATACGTAACTTGTGAACGTAAATCCTTGTTTGATTTAATGCCGGTCACTTGCTGCTGTGTGCTTTCAGTCGCAGACCTGTGCTTGCTGGAAGCTGACGATTGCGATGACGTCACAGAGCGGTGCGTGAATGACGACCAAAGCGCCGCCTATGATTGCGTGTGCAAGGACGGATACGAGCGTCTGCCGGAGGACGCTCCCTGCAAAGGTAGGTCTAGCCACTGAACTATAACAATATAACAATAACAAAAAATTTACAATATTTGTTATAGTTCAGTGGGTCTAGCCAGAGATGTATTAGCTAGATCGATCTAGAGTGGGTAGCTTACCAGACGTGCATAAAGGTTGTCTCATCAATTACTACTGGTTCAACATTGGTGGCCCTCTGCCGCATCACTAGCGCAGGGCCGGTATCCGAGAATAAAGCCATAATATATATATATAGTTAAGGGGGCATAGTAATATATATAAAGTTTATAGAGAACATTTGTCTTAGTTTGTATCACTATTAGTGGTTATCAATTCTAATATTATTTAATTTTATTAAATTAAATTTAAATTTAAATATTATTTTAATTTACTTAAAATTATCCATTCTATATCGCTTGTTAACTACTTCTTACTGCTCTGTCTGTAGAAATTCTCCACTACGGAGACAATAATGCACCTCGAAATAAATGCAGAATCTGCAACATGCTATATTTATTTGTAGGGTATTGTATTTTATTAAGTTGTATGTGTAATTAAGATAGTCACACCGATGTGTTGCCTTTCGTCAGTAATCGACAATTGTGAGAGTGAAACAACGCATGCCTGCGAACAGGAATGTATCATTGACGTCACCGCTCCCGATTTCTACACGTGTAGCTGCAATGAAGGATACATCGTGGATGCAGCTGATGAAAAGAAATGCTTGCGTAAATTATTATATTATTTATTGTATTAATTTTATGCAACCAATTTTTTCAACGTAATCGCACAATCCCGCAACGTAGCCGAGCACGTGCCAGCGTGCGCATGCGCGTATGTGTGTGTGTGGGGGGAGCACGAAAGAGTGCGTGTTGGGGGATAGAAAGAGGGAGAGAAAAAATGAGAGAGAGAGAGAGAGAGAGGGAGAGCGAGCGAGAGAAAGAGAAAGTGTGAGACAAGACACCGAGAGAGAGAGAGAGAGGAGGAGAGAAGAGAGCTTTAGGGTAGTAAGGTCGTAATATAATAATAACACGTTCTCCCTGCACGCAATGATGATCACAAACGCCCCTTCCCCGCACTTACTGAGATATAGCTAACAACTATGTAATATATGTAACAACAACCCGCCTGTTCTGTTTTTGCGGCACAGTGGCCTTCCCTTACAGTTACTGTGTGTAACAACAACCCGCCTGTTCTGTTTTTGCCGCACAGTGGCCCTCCCTTACAGTTACTGTGCGTAACAACAACCCGCCTGATCTGTTTTTGCGGCACAGTGGCCTTCGCTTACAGTTACTGGGTGTAACAACAGCCCGCCTGTTCTGTTTTTCCGGCACAGTTGTGGATAAATGCGTGAATCCGAGCACACACGACTGTAAGCAAGAGTGCACGCCAGACAAGGACGCAGACAAGCTTTATGTGTGCAGCTGCTATCCAGGATTCAACGACGATACCGACGGCAAATGCGCAGGTGAGAGGCACACGCTCAGGTGAGAGGCACACGCTCAGGTGAGAGGCATATGCTCAGGTGAGAGGCACATGCTCAGGTGAGACGCACATGTTCAGGTGAGACGCACATGTTCAGGTGAGAGGCACATGCTCAGGTGAGAGGCACATGTTCAGGTGAGAGGCACATGTTCAGGTGAGAGGCACATGTTCAGGTGAGAGGCACATGCTCAGGTGAGAGGCACATGCTCAGGTGAGAGGCACATGTTCAGGTGAGACGCACATGTTCAGGTGAGAGGTACATGTTTAGGTGAGAGGCACATGCTAACGTGAGAGGCACATGTTCAGATGAGAGGAACATGTTCAGGTGAGACGCACATGTTCAGGTGAGACGCACATGCTCAGGTGAGACGCACATGTTCAGGTGAGAGGCACATGCTCAGGTCATATCTTGTAATAAATCACACAAAAATATATTACAATAATTATTAGATAATTAACTTTAAATTTTAACGCGTATTATATGCCTTGTCGTTGTTTCTTTCATTTCAACTGCGTTTTAAAAAAATCAAAATATCCGGTTTTCATGTTGCATGCAGCGGACACTGCGTGCGATGACGTCAACGATTGCGATGCTACCAACGGTTACTGCACGCTCATCGAATCACTGCCGATCTGTTCCTGCCGCCCCGGCTACAGTTTAACAGTTGACAATAAATGTGAAGGTGACCTTAAATTGACTACGTCAAAAATTTTCTATAGTGTATATTTGATACTAGACCGAATAATTCTGTCTCATATAACTTTTTATATATTTTGGTGAGGGTTATTGGGACAGAACGGGGTTCATTGAAATTTTGTGAGATCGCATACAAAATGCATGCGCTGCTAATGCGGCCCGTACGCCGCTATTGGCGCGAAAAAAAATCTACCGTTTCCTTCTACATGGCTTTACCTTGCTACTGATATGTGTATACATTCACTTTGGTCTGATTGTTTGTAAATGGCGAACGTAATTTACTAAAGTTGAATGAAGCGGGGTTTCTGAAAAACAATCTTTTAAGAAGTGAATAACGATTGAAGTTAATATAACACATATCAGTAGCAAGGTAAAGCAATGTAGAAGCGAACGGTAAGTTTTTTCTCGCGCCAATAGCGGCGTACGGGCCGCATTAGCAGCGCATGCATTTTGCATGCGATCTCACAAAATATCAATGAACCCCGTTCTGTCCCAATAACCCACACCAAAATATAAAAAAGGTTATATGGGACAGAATTATTCGGTCTAATTTGATACATGACCCCAGTTCCAGAGTCATACGGTGTATACATGATAGTATATAGGTAACTTATGTATGATAAAGGACATAGTATATAGGTAACTTATGTATGATAAAGGAGATAGTATATAGGTAACTTATGTATGATAAAGGACATAGTATATAGGTAACTTATGTATGATAAAGGAGATAATATATAGGTAACTTATGTATGATAAAGGACATAGTATATGGGTAACTTATGTATGATAAAGGACATAGTATAAAGGTAACTTATGTATGATAAAGGACATAGTATAAAGGTAACTTTGTATGATAAAGGACATAGTATAAAGGTAACTTATGTATGATAAAGGACATAGTATAAAGGTAACTTATGTATGATAAAGGACATAGTATAAAGGTAACTTATGTATGATAAAAAACGTGCTCATGATATATGATATAGTATATAGGTATCGTATATATGATATAGTATACAAGTAACGTAGATGCGATATATAGGATATGATATAATAACATGTTTAACACATTAATCTGTCACGTGCCTAATGCGCGGTCACGTGGTTACGCGCGCGGTCACGTGGTTAAAGCGCGCGTCATGACGTCGTCGTCTGCTTGTAGTGATGGACATGTGCGAACAGCAGACGCCGTGTGACGTCACCAACGGTGACTGCGAGAATCTGCCCGACGGAGGGTACGAGTGCACCTGTAACCATGGTTACGAACTGCTAGCAGACGACACCTGGCCGAGGTGAGGAGCGCATGCGCACACTAACGAATGGCCGAGCTTGGCCTGTAAATTATAGTCTTATACTCAACCACTACGCATACACACACACACTGCACACACACAGCTACATCCACAGCAGACACTTACACACACACGCAACACAGCACACACACACACATCACACACACGCACACACACAACATGCACGCCGCACAACACAGCACACTAACGGCAACACACACGCCAGCAAACACACATACACGCCGCACCACACATACATGCCACACACACACACCACACACGCACACACACACAGCATACATATACAGCCGCACGGCAAACACACACACACACCACACAGACACACTCTCTCTTGCTCTGCTGCTCTCTCACACAACACACACACACAGCCACACATACAGGCATACACGCAACGCACACACACGACGGCGCGCGCACACACACACACACACACACACACACATACACACACACATACACAACGCAGCACACACGCACGCACACAAACGCACACACAAACACACGACACACACGACACACGCACACACACACACGCACGCACGTAACAGATACTTCACACCACACACACACACACACACACGCACCACACACACACACACACACACCACACACCACACACACACATTACACGCAACGTACAATACACACACACACTCACACACACACACACACACAACCAATAATATCGCTCGTTAAACGACCTGCGTTAACCCAGCATTAACATTTCTCTAACATCTACACGGTCAGTGTTGAACACGCTCGCTAACACCAGTCATTAACACGCTCGCTAACCCAGTCATTAACACGGCTAGCGCTGAACGCAGTCATTAAACACGCTCGCCTAACCCAGTCATTAACGACGCTCGCTAACCGCAGACAGTCTTCTACATCATTAACACCTCGCTACCCCAGTCATTAAGCACCGCACTCGCTAACCCAGTCATTCACAACCTCGCTAACCCAGTCATTAACAGCGCCCCTCTAACCCAAGGTATTACACGCTTGCTAACCCAGTCATTAGACGCTCGCGTAACCACAGCAATTAACACGCATCGCTAACCCAGTCTTAACACAGCTCTCTACACAGTCATATAACACGCATCGCTAAAGCCCAGTCATTGACACGCCCAGCCTAACCTAGTCATTGACTATGCTCGCCTAACCCAGTCATTAACACGGCCCTCGCTAACCTAGTCATTGACACGGTCGCACCAGTGAATTACACCTGCACCGTCATTAGAACACGCTCGCTAACCCAGTCATTGACACGCGTCGCTAACCCGTCAATTAACACGCTCGCTAACCCAGTCATTAACACGTACGCTACCCAGCATAACAGCCTTAACCCGTTATTAACACGCCTCGCTAACCCAGTCATTATCAACGCCATCGCCTAACCCAAGTCATTTAACACGCTCGCTACCGCAGTCGCATTACAACGCTCGCTAACCCAGTCATTAGGCACGCTCGCAACACCAGTCACTTAATACTCTCGGCTACCCGCAGTCATTGCACACGCTCACTAACCCGTCATTAAAGGCGTGTGATTGCGAGTTTTTTTGGGTTCAGAAAAACTAAATATTAGCTGAATATAGTCTCATCTCGACAGTGGAAATATCACAATGAATATATACCAACATTAGAAAACCCACCCAAGATTTATGCAGTTAATAGGCATAGAAAAATGTGATATTGGGTCCACATCATACCGCGCTCCCAGATATATATCGTAATGCCGACTATCCAAATACAAATGGCGCCTTTCAAACGAAGTGCATAATTTAAACGCAAAAGGATCGTGCAATTCTGTGTGGTAATATTATTGACTTTTTATGTCAATATATTTAAAGCAACTTTCTGTCATTGGTCATTACCGGTGTTACCTGGTCTGACTGTAATCCAGCCAAGCGCTTATCTAATAACAGACTTTACGGGTAGTTAGCTACTAACTGCTGTTTACGCGTAGTATGAACCTGCTGTGTTTACACTCTGACTTGAATTTCTACGGTGTGACGGTATGCATTACTGCCACCGTGCATATTGTCTCGCGCTTACGCGAGAGAGTCGCGAGAGATGGCAACGGTAAACGAAAACAGAACGCAAATTGTAATTGTGCATGATTTGGTGAAGGATACGAAGGTTCTAAGCATTTTACCGTTACTTCTAGACAATTGCTCTTACTGCAGCAATTAACGGTAGGTGCCATGAAAGGTGGGAAAACACTGTAGAAAACTTTCGGCAATAATTACTCTAAAGCACGGCTTTACTCGCAACGCGCCANAAGTGTGTGTATTGGTGTGTGTGTGTGTGTGTTTTGGTTGTGTGTGTGCGTGCATGCGTGCGTGCGTGCGTGCATGCGCGCGCGCGTGTGTGTGTGTTTGTTTGTTTGTTTGTCCGTCTCTCTCTCTCTCTCTCTCTCTCTCTATGTCCGTCTCTATCTCTCTCTCTGTGTTTGTCCGTCTCTGTCTCTCTTATTCTCTCCATGTCCGTCTCTCTCTACCCGTCTGTCCTCTTTCTCGGTCACTCTTTTTCTTGTAATCTAATATTAATGAGCGCCTAATTACAAACGAATAAAAAATCTTCTATATCTGTTATCTAGATCTGTGCCAATAGCAACTAGCAGACAGGGTTAACAGTGCGCTGCATCTATATTACGTTCTGTAAGCACATCGCCAGACTGCACTTTAATTTAATACGCACGCACGCATTCTTTCAATAGACAGTACATGAAAATACAGCATGCGTTAATAATATTATATGATGAGCATGATCATGATGCTGATGATGATGATGATTATTATTATTATTATTATTATTAGTAGTAGTAGTAGTAGTAGTAGTAGTAGTAGTAGTAGTAGTAGTAGTAGTAGTAGTAGTAGTAGTAGTAGTAGTAGTAGTAGTAGTAGTAGTAGTAGTAGTAGTAGTAGTAGTAGTAGTAGTAG
>NW_014579690.1:0-642 GCF_000485595.1 Priapulus caudatus
GAAGAAAGAGGGAGAGAAGAAATAACGACAGAGAGAGAGAGAGAGAGAGGAGGGGGCAGAGGGAGAAACCGCGAGAGGTCATGGGTAAGTGACCAGTAGTGATCGTTATCACCACCTCACGTCCTCACAGCGCAGTCACTGGTCACGCGAGCCACGATGCCACTCAAGGTCAAAACACTCGCTCGTCCGCTCTCTCACTCTCCCGCAAGCAGTTTTCGCGGCGAATTAAAGTCGGCAGGTTTTTTCTCGTGTTTACTCGACGGCAATTTTCCGCCCAATTTTCGCTCGTTCGCGTAATCGCGGCAGACGTGTTGTTATTCCACCGCCGAACATTTCTATGGTAACCCCGAACCGATATACCGACCCCGTACCCGATAATGGCGTCTGCCACGAAGCGCCCTCCGTCCCTCGCGTTCACACAGAGAGCAGACGAACGAAGAGTCGCGAGTGCCTTCCCCTAAACCTCTCTATGATAACGCGGGTGATATATATATATAAATAAATAAATATATATATATATAAATATATATATAAATATATATATATACAAGAATGAATAATAATAGATAACAATAATAGATTATTAATTATTCACTCCTGAAATATATATATATATATATATATATTGTGCATGTGTGTGTG
>NW_014579690.1:799-2561 GCF_000485595.1 Priapulus caudatus
CATCTTCGCTCAGCGGCGTGAGTGAGTGTGCGCTGGAGGATTAGATGTTGCATAATGCATACGCTCTCGCGTCTACAGCGGGGAGGGAGAGGCAAGGGGAGGGGCACGAGGGATGAGACGAGAGAAGAGAGAGAGAGAGAGAGAGGGGGCGAAAGAGAGAGGGGGAGAGAGAGAGAGGGGGAGAAAGAGAGAGGGGAGAGAGAGGGGAGAGAGAGGGAGAGAGAGATAGAGAGAGGGAGAAAGAGAAAGGGGAGAAAGAGAGAGAGAGAGAGAGAGAGAGAGAGAGAGAGGGAGAAAGCGAGAGGGGAGATAGAAGGAAAGAAAGAGAGAGAGAGAGATAGAGAGAGAGAGGAAAAAAGAGAGAGGGGAACGAGAGGGAGAGAGAGAGAGAGAGAGGAAGAAATAGAGAGAGAAAAGGAGAGACGGGGAAAAGAGAAAGCGAACGAACAGGGGGAGTTAATGTGATAGACAGCGGGTAGGGGAAGGGGAGGAGCGGAAGGGAGAAGGGGAGAAGGGACGAGGGGGCCGGGAGAAGGAGGGAGAAGTAGGGAAGAGGCAGAAGGAGGGAGGAAAGAGGAAAGACGGAGGAATCCGGTATAGTGACAACGTATAGTGGAGCGCGATGAATGTGAAAATACAAGTTAATTCCATCACGTACGCTGACAAGTCACGAGATTCAATATGTCTGACAACGTGTTAGACAAACATGTCCGTCACAAATATATGAGCACAGAATGAAAAATGTGCGGTTTGTGAGATATTAGATTGTAGAGACGTACGCAATAATTGGCAACTATTTCACTTAAAGCGCTATATAAGAGTTGAAAAAAACATGGCAGCTGTTGAGATGTAATAAAAGCTGTGTGGCAAAAACACGTATAATAAAATCTATCGTAAATGGTGGCACGGGATCACACTTGGTAAGATGGGCAGTCGGCAAGTTATATGGCACAACTATGCCAACTGGCAAGCTATAATAGTTAATATTCAGATTTAGGCACTGCCTAAAAGCGGAGCTCTGGCATTCTTCTCGCATTGGCCTGCCAATATAATTACATCCCAGTATCTCGCTTTAGGAATGGCATCCGCTCCGGCCAACGTAACACTAATGGAATTTAAATCGTCCAACAGGTAGCGATGTGTCCTACATCAGATATACAGATGTAGAGCACGTATGTCATATGATATACGTGCTCTGACAGCAATAGGTGACTCGACGATAATCTTATCTTACGTCAACGTCCCCAAAAACAGCAAAGAGACAGACACTTGTTGTTTGCGGTGTGTTGCGATTAAAACCCTACTGATTTCATTGAATCAAACAACTACTGCGTTACTCTTAATGTCTTGTACAGTATTTTTTCGTAGAAGCAATAACATTATTGTCACTTATACATGTATGTTATGCATGGCCACATCTGTTGAGTAACAGGTGAAGTTGACCCGGGGGGATCAGGATGTCGGTGTGTCCTCAGACAATAATCTGAAGAGCAGTGAAGTCCGACCCTGTTGACCAACTGCTAGCGATCTTCCAGTATCGCGTGTAGTGTAGCAGATACATCCATCAACATCTTAACTAACGGATCCTGGTCATTTGCTATTGGCTAATTGGCGGTACCTTCTGGTGGTGGCCAAAGGTCCTTCCTTGAGTCGCCATGCTCGACTCTCCCAGCAGGGTGTTAAGCAGTAATCGTGAAGTAATAGTGAACTTTAGTGAAAGGTTCATTGGTTGCGTGAAAGTGTTTACTTCTTGAGATATGAG
>NW_014579690.1:5507-8102 GCF_000485595.1 Priapulus caudatus
TGTGTGTGTGTGTGTGTGTGTGTGTGTGTGTGTGTGTGTGTGTGTGTCTTTGTGTGTGTCTTGTCTTTTTGTGTGTGCATGTGGGCGCGCGCACAATTCATAAGCTGTATGTAACGTCTAAACACGTCTAATATGTCACACTACACTAAATAGCCAGCTATAATCCGTTGTTGACTGTTGCAATAAACTTGAGTATTTCTACAATATATTTTAAGTTAACATCACTGATACAGCCATAGTCTTACGCGTGGCTAACTTATGTACCATTAAAGAATAATAATGAATAATTAGGTGCACCTACTACCGACGATCGTTTTAGACTTCAATTGTTGCAATCACGAGCTGGTCATAAAAGGTCATAACGAGGTGGCAGACAAGCTCTACAGCTATCTCTCAGTTTACAGCCTGTGTGCGGTAGATATTGCCCTTTCGCAAACACTCTCGCAGTACAGCAGTTATTCCCGTGTTTTCTTAATTTAGAAAGGGGTATACGAATATATATATATATATATATATAATGTTATATATATATATATATATATATATATAATATATATATATATATATATATTTATATTTATATAATCCCTTTCTCCACTTTTACGTTCGTGACAGGCAGCGATCGAAGCGATCGAATGAAGAACTAATCGAATAATGAATCGCCAGGAACCGAACTGCACATTATCGGCTGTATTGTTGATTTCCGAAAAAATCAATCTCCCAGATGCTATAGTAAATGCCTGGCTTGTAGGCGCGTAGTAATTAACTGGGCTGCTGACATTATTATTTATTCATTTCTAATATCTTAGTGGCAATAAAATATTCATTTTAATTTTCAATGGTGATTGGCTGTAGCCGCTAGCCCTCATCTATCGCCATACATCAACCAAGGAATGTCCATCTGGCAGTCGTCAGGTACGGTGCATCAGCTCTCCTGACAACCAGAGCAGACGTCCACGCGCAAACATCAACCGATCGACGACCTTATACGGCATTAGTAACGTCGCTGCCGCCGTCACTGCCATCTTCAGGTGATTATATTTTACTTACGATTTACTACTGTTCGTCAGTTTACTAGCCGACGCAATAAGGAACTAGCATCAAAACAGTGTGTGTGTGTGTGTGTGTGTGTGTGTGTGTGTGTGTGTGTGTGTGACACTGCCTCTCATCAATCGAACAGATGCGAACATAACGCTGCGAGTCGAGGATGCGCGAGGCAGCATCACAAGCTCACACTCGCCAGTCAGCTCACCAGCAGAGCGTAGCAGCGTCCGTAACTACGGCAGTGTAACTACTACACATCGTCATCGTTCCATCACCACCGCCGCGTCGCCATTGCCATCGTTCTGTCGCCATTGCCATCGTTCTTTTGCCATTGCCATCATTCTGTCGCCATTGCCATCGTTCTGTCGCCATTGTTGTGCGTCTGCATCGTACGGGCGCGTGAAGTCGATCCGCCAACTCTGATGTTAAGTGGACGTGAATCGGCGGTATACGTAGTGCACGCGTGTATCAGCATAATGTGCGATGGGATGTGGTGCTAGCAGCGAGATTCCGTATGAGCTCACCCAGCGCTACCGCCGCCGCACACTGAGCACCGACGACACGTCCGCGGCTGGATCTGCCGACAAGCCAGATGAGGCGCGAAGTCCTATCAGGACGGCATCTAGTAAGTGCTATATAACAAATCTTTAACTACCGCTAGTTCGACCCATATCGATTAAATACTGCGTAAATGTGAACTTATTCACGCGAAAAACGCAATTGCGTTATTGATGCGTAAATCTTCCTTGATTCATTGCCGATCCTCTCCCGAAAGTATTATAAGGGGCGAGGGCAAAAACGGACCTAACTCAAAATTATTTTATACAACACGATCTTTCATATTTGATTTCAAGTATAATCTAGTTATGTCGACCATAACGATGGGCGTAGAACATATCGCATATCCAACGATTAATCTAAAATATATTACTGGAGGTAAATGAATAAACGATTTACTATAGATTGCATTCAGTATAACATTGAGCCGTTAAAACGGCTTTTAATATACATACAGACAGGCTCAATACATTCGTTCCTATCGAAAAACGGATGAAATTTACTAAAAATGCGAACTCCGAAAATACTGCTATCAGAATAAAACTGTGAGTGAATCTATTTGTGCCGTGTATTTGTGCCCATGAATCGTAGTGCTACATATACCCCTGACCTGCGGCGATGCCTTCACGCACGCTATTCAGCAACGTAGCGCTATTAGAGCGCTAACCGCGTCCTCTACCGGTCACCAGCGCCCTGACAAATATCTCGATATTGACATAGTGGAAAGTGGGGAGTAATATAATATCGCATTTGATTAGGTTTAGTCAGTAAACATCGTGTTATTTTTAGTTCGACAGTAACCGTATGCTACGCTTAATAATGAATTTCAGATCGATGTCCGGCCCGGCGTTCCAACTATCCTAATGGTGATTTCGTCACAGTGTATATATATATATATATATATATATATATATATATATATATATATATAGTATAGTATATAGTATAGTAGTATATACTAAGTACGTTACTAAGTAGTACTTACGTACGTAC
>NW_014579690.1:8739-13739 GCF_000485595.1 Priapulus caudatus
TATATATATACATACTACTCAATGGCATGGTCGTCGATATTCTAAACTAACGATGAATGACGACGTTGATAGGAGGCTGGCTGTACCGGCCTCAAAAATACGCCTAGACAAAAAAATTTTGCATAGCGGTTATCAAATCTTAAAAACATAGTTACCATTCATTGACATATATTGTTATTGAATCACTATACGAACACTTACGCATTCACATCACATTGTGTTATATCCAGCACAGAAAGAACGCGTGAAAAATAGGGATTTGTGGGTTACATCACAGCATGTACAGTACGAGTTTTCAGTGGTACATTTATACGAATATTTTACGTTGCAAATGCATCCCGCGTTTGATATCGAGATTTAAGACTCAATTATAATAATTCATCATGCAGAAAACTGTTACTGACATAAATTTAAATAAATTTTATTTCATGCTAACATAAAGGATAATTATAGAGTTAATATTTTAATAGGAAACTCACATAAACGTTTGTGTTAACATTTTTTGTTGTCACACTTTCCTAATGCAAATATACTCCTTGGATTCATTGCAGGGAGGAATCCAATACAAGTCGCACTAAATTAAAAACGTACAGGAAACGCTTTCCCGCGGAGCATTTAAGATAGCAATTAGAAGATCAACCAGTACACTCCCTCTATATATCATCTCTTTGAGGCATCGCGATGGGAGAGAATGTGCCCCCTACTGGCAAGCCAGCCGCGGCCGATGCATCGTGGGCGATACTCCGCAGTACGATTCATGCCAAACAGGCACAAGGCATCGCCGCTCTACCGAACGAGGAACTTTCCCCATTAATGCTTGCGAATGGTGGGGAAACACCACCTGTCCGATGGAGGGAGTCGAACGACGACGGACCCAGGCGACCGGCAACGAGGACGATTGGCGCAGGTCCGACATTGGACGAAATGGAGTCTACTCAAGGTCACCTTCAGAGACGCATGTCGGTCAACGGCATCGCGGATGACGGCAGTGCAGTCGGTGGATATCCTTTAAGCAGCGCGTCTAACGTGGCTCCAACGAATACGCACGACGTGCAGCTAGCGGCGAACGCAAGTGTTGCTAGCAGGAAAGACGCCGACGCCGACGCCGACGCCGACGCCGACGCCGACGCTGACGCCGCCATTGTTACCAACGCCAACGGCTACCACGCCGGGAACGCTCCCGACCTCGAAACGGAAATGACATCACCCCAAGCAGAGCCTGCTGTCATCGGTGGTCCAGGAGCCATCGATGACAACGCGGATCGTCGGACAAGCGATGAAAAGATAGGGTGCTATGAGAACGGATATCGGGGAAGCATCGATGAGAACGGATATCAGGGAAGCATCGATGAGAACGGATATCGGGGAAGCATCGATGAGAACGGATATCAGGAAAGTATCGATGAGAACGGAGATCAGGGAAGCATCGATGAGAAAGGAGATCAGGGAAGCATCGATGAAAAAGGAGATCAGGGAAGCATCGATGAAAAAGGAGATCAGGGAAGCATCGATGAGAAAGGAGATCAGGGAAGCATCGATGAGAAAGGAGATCAGGGAAGCATCGACGAAAACGCCGTAGCGGTGACGCCGTCAACGACGACGGGCGAGCGACGTCGCGCGTTCGGCGTGTATATCGATTCGTCTGCGAGCCTCGACACGTTTCACAGCTCGTCGACGTGCACCGAGCTGAACGCGCTCATCGATCCGGCGACGTCCGACAACAACTTCTACGGCAATTTCGACGACGACTACGAAGACACGGACCTCTCCGGGAGCACATTTGATGACGCCGCCGCCGACGACGACGACGACGACGACGACAGCTCGGATTGCGAGCGCGAGTACCTATCGTGCGCGCCGCCGATGCGGTCTCAATTCACCGACGGCGAATCGATGCGCATCTATGCGGGAGCGCATTACTTGCGCTCTTTCTCCGAGCCGAATACGACCTCTCATGGTGACCTCGACGACGCGCACGCAGCACGCACGCACGCCGCCAACGCGCCGGTCGCTGCCGACACGAAACCGGAAGCCGTGACTGCGGAAACACCGCAGGAATCTTTTCAAATTGCGGCCGACGAGGATGATCGAGTTCGTCGCGAGGACGGAACCCCGACGCGCATCGATCTTGCGCCGGTGTCCGATTACGGCACAGACGGGGCGGCGATAGCGCCCGTAGCGGCCTCGGATGTAACACTGCCCGATAATGGCGCTAATGAGGCCGGCACGCCTGCTCGACAGACCGACGACACACCGGGGATATCGAACACCTCACACGCACCACCACGCAAACGAAGCGCTAATGTCATCGCGCGAGTAAGCCACGTAGATTCGTCGAATAACGACGTGTGTAGGGACAGCAATTGTAGCGTCGATCCAGTATCGACCGAGCGACTAGCCGACAGTCCGGCGAACGTCGGCGCGATGACGACAAACTTCCTTCGTGGCAATGAGGAAAGCCCCGCGAACATGACTAGTTGCTCCCCGGCGTTACCCAGCGGCGCCAGCTCGGTGGCGATACCCCAGATCAACGTTATTGTGAGTAGAACGCCCGACTTCGAAGAGTTTCCGGAGACGAGCGACGGTTCGATCGAGTTTCCCATCGTCGGCGGCGGCGGCGACTCTGCTGCTGCGGCGGCGGCGTCGGACGCGGGAAGAACCGACGACGGCACGTCGGCGACGAGTCTACCTAGAGTGGCCGACGTGCGACAGCGCGCCGACTACATGATGTTGAGCGAGATCGCCTACAGCGCTCACGACCGCGGGCTGCACGACGGACACAGTCACTCGAGACCGAGCTCTCAGGCGAGACCGATGTCGACGCGACGGGCCGGTCAGTGGCGGCGTCGGCGCACCTGCTCGCTGCTGGACAACATCCTCGAGCCGGAGTCGTCGTCGATAGCCGTCGAGCGATGCAAGATCCCACTCGACGTGACGATGATACGCCGCGCCGCCGCGCTCGGAGAGCTGGAGGACAACATCGTCAAGCAGAACAAGCGGCGGCATCTCGGCGTGCCCGCGAAGCCGCAGGACGTCTACATACAGTCGCAGGTGTCGTGCGCGCGGCAGGCGTTCGACAGGGACAAGCGCTCGCTGTGGTCGTTCGTCAGCTGCTTCACGACGGACCGACGCTCGCTGTGGAATTCGGTGCGGGTGAAGGACGTCAACAACATGTGGAAGCTGAGCGGCAGCAAGTCGCCGTCGCCGCGACCGTCGCCGCAGCCAAACGACGACGTTCTCGGCGACGACGTCAAGCAGGGAATCGCTGCCGAGTTCGTCGACGACGAGATCATGACGATGGAGTACGACGGTTTCAAGCACGACCGCACGATGCGTCAGCTCGCCGACGAGAGCATCACGCCGAAGAAGGTGCGCAAGGCGTGGGCGTCGACCGTCACGCTCTCCGACATCATGAATCAGTTTAAGAAGCCCATCAAGAAGCCGCCGAAGACGTTCGCGGACGTGAAGAAAGAGGTGGCGCGCCTCAGCACGATACATCTGACGCACCCTCGCATGCTTCCACCGCCCGCCACCCCGCTGACCCGCAGCCGGTCGGTGACGTCATACACGAACCGCGAGCGTGAGGATCGACAGAATCACATCTCCTCCTCCTTCGATTGTCCGTAGAGATGTACGGTCTGGTATACGCGGAACGTACCCTGGTAACTATCGATATGGTTAGGTTAGGGTTAAGGTTAGAGTTAGGGTTAGGGTTAGGGTTAGGGTTAGAGGTAGGGTTAGGGTTAGAGTTAGGGAGTAGGCGTAAGCGACTCCCTAGACTCGTTAGTGGAGTAGGCGAGGTACGGTCGGCATATTAGTTAGTACCAGGTACGTTCCGGTATACCGGACCGTACCCAGAGTACGTTCCGGCAGTACCCAGAGAGACATAGACCCTCTCAGCAGTAATAATAGGCACTTGGGGTCAGTGCTATTCTTAAATGAATAGCATCTAGTATACGATGATCGCTATTATTTAGTTTAGAACAGTCGCTGCGTATAATTAGCACGTGTAAATGATATCAACATAATCCACGTACGCGATGGACGATCTCTCTCTCAAGCGATTTCTTCTTTTTCTCTTTTCCTTTTTTCTTCTTTTTCTTCGACTCTGCATCTTCGACTTTCTCTCCCTCCACTTGCTGCCCTCCAACACTTCAACCTTTCCGCGCCTCCTAGATTGCGATACAATTTCCCCAGACAGAAACGAATTGTGATTAATTTATTTGGTAATCAACGTTATGCGCAATATTATAAACGTGGCAAGGCAGTCAGGATCAGAGCGCTCTCTATATCTAGTAAATCCATTAACGTATCTAATCTAAGAAAGAAATTATCTATTATTATTATTATTATTATTATTATTATTATTATTGCTAGTTCGAGACCGAGTTTGTCTTGCAACACTACCGTTGGCATTTCAGTGGATCATCGGTCTGTACTCGAGAGGAGTGACACGACGGGGCTTCCTAGGTGAATGCCTCTCAAACCACCCGTCATCCTATAGAAAGCAAAAACATATCACGGCTTGTCGCATGCACGAAACATGACCATAGAAAAGCATATGGGACAATATAGTATATTTGCCTAACTGGTAACTGTATGGTATATTATTTCGTGGCAGGTGATTGGCAGAAAATCTGCCATTTTTTTCTGACTAAAAACATAACGCAATTGTAATAATTGTATTTATTTAGAATTTTCCGTACGCAAGTCATTATAGTTTAACTATATGAGTATCCTATATATTTTAGGCGCGGCAGCGTCCACGTCAGTTGCCATGGCGACAGGTTGCTTACCGGATCCTCCCAGCTATCTTCACTCGAGTCCGAATAGTATTTTTCTTTCAGGTTGGTATATTTGTTCTTGTTCGGCCACTTGCCTTCGCCGTTCTTCTGCTCGCGCCTCGCCTTTTGCTGCTGCTCGGCTAGTAGCTGCTGTTTCTCTATCTCACGCACGATGTTTAGTTTTCTAACTCTCGCGAGATTATTTCTCCAAACTTG
>NW_014579690.1:18679-27680 GCF_000485595.1 Priapulus caudatus
GCATGCGTGCGTGTGTGCATGCGTGCGTGCGTGCGTGCGTGCGTGCGTGTGTGTGTGTGTGTGTGTGTGTGTGCGTGTGCTTGGGCGTGCTTTCGTGTGCACGTGCATGTATGCATGTGTACGCGTGCGCACGTAAGCGTGTCCGTGTATCATATTGCAGTGTGCGTGCGCATTCATGTGGCTGCGTGTGCAAAACGGACGCATAATTAATGCATTGCGTTTATATTTACAGAAAAACAAGAAGTACGGCATAGGTAGCAGTGTAGAGTCTATCCGCCTAGTTGAGTCCATGAAAACACAGGGATCAAAGACGCCTGTCAGAGAAAAGGAGATCCTGAAATATTAGACTAAGACTCAGATTACGAGTGTCTTCATCAAGAAACGGGCGACAGTGAATAAAACCATCGTGCGTGTACGAAGACGTACATCCATGTAGGGTGCGCGCGCGTTTACTTAAGTACGCGCGCGTATACGTGCGTGGCCGTACATATACGAGGGCGTAGGTGCGTACAAATGCGTGTAGGATAGAATAGATATTTCCTTTTCTATATCTATGCTGTAGGTGCATGAGTGTACGTGGGAGTACGTGCGTGCATGCGTATATGATATATGTGTTCTTACTAGGCTCAATAATGTGACTGTGGTGAATCTCCTTGTAAGATATCACGAAATATGATTAACTATTGTTAGCTCTAGGTTTTGTTCCGAAACTGTATCTGGATTAAGACTTCTGCCTCGTCGATCACAATATAACGTGACTATATACCCGTAACTGGTGTTTTTTGAACCGGTTTTACCACATACCATGATTACTGGCCTGTTGGAGAGCGGTGGTGTTACTACCGTACTGACCGCACTGTTAGAAGGTTGTGCTTGTTCATTCAAGACGGCGAAGTCCGCGGTATGTACCAACAAATCGCTTCCTGTTTTTTTTCGATACACGATGATAACTGATTTAGTATATGTATTTTGCTATACTCGTTCTCACAATTTTTCGTTGGCACTTGCATCCCTCCATGCCTCGCCGCTCCTTCTCTTTTTCCAGTCCGCATTTCCTCCCGTCCTCCCTCCCTCCGACCCTTCCTCTCCTTCCAATCTTCTACTGTGCGTATGCGCTGGTGTATGTGTGTGCGTGCGCGTACGCGGCTGTGCGTGTGTTTGTGTGCACCTACGTGCATGTTCGCGTGTATCGTTTTTTTGTTTTTCATGCTTTCCTTTTTCAGAATTTTTCATTTATATCAATTTGATACCTGTCCGCATTAGCCTTCATGGATAAACGAATCGTGATACTAGGCGCTGGTCCAACGGGTCTTGGAGCTGCCACTCGACTGCACGAGTTGGGCCATCGTAACTGGCTGCTCCTAGAGGGCGCTAGTGAGCCGGGAGGATTAGCCTCCTCAGTGAGAGACGACAATGGCTTCCTCTGGGATATGGGCGGTCACGTGATCTTCTCGCACTACAAATACTTTGACGACGTCATCACGACTTTCGTTCCCGATTGGCTGCATCACCGGCGCGAGGCGTACGTCTGGATGTGCGACCGATTCATTCCGTATCCGCTGCAGAACAACATACATCGGCTGCCGCCGCTTGAGCGGGAATCGTGTCTGCAAGGTCTCATCGACGCGCAGCAGCAGGCGACGCCGACGCCGACGCCGACGAAACCGGCGACGTTTCAGGATTGGATCGACAGGAACTTCGGGAAGGGTCTCGCCAGGTTGTTTCTCAATCCGTACAACTTCAAGGTGTGGGCTTACAGGCCGTCGGCGATGACCGCCGACTGGGTGGGCGAGCGCGTTGCCAAGGTCGACGTCAAGCGAATCGTCGACAACATCGCCTCCAATCGAGACGACGTCGCCTGGGGTCCGAACTCGCAATTTTCCTTTCCGGAGAACGGCGGCACGGGCGCCATCTGGCGGGCGGTCTACGATCACCTGCCGGCCGACAACTGCCGACTGAGCAGCGAGGTCGTGCGAATCTACGCCGACGAGAAACTCGTCGAGTTGCGCTCGGGGGAGACGCTCGCCTACGACGCGCTCGTCGCGACGGCACCGCTCGACAGCACGCTGCGACTGCTCAGCGGCTCGCGTCTAGCGGCGATGAAGTCCCTTGCCGACATTCCCGTCCACTCTTCGAGCCACATCGTCGGCCTCGGCTTGCGCGGACAGCCGCCGGCGCACGTACGCGGCAAGTGCTGGCTGTACTTTCCCGAGGACGACTGCCCCTTCTACCGCGCCACCGTCTTCTCGCACTACTCGCCCAACAACGTGCCGCAGCCCGGCCGCCAGTGGTCGCTGATGATGGAGGTGAGCGAGTCGCCGGAGAAGCCGCTGGCAGGTGACGTCGTGCAGGCGACCGTCGACGGAGCGACGAACACGCGACTCGTGCCCGATCCGGCGCACGTCGTCAGCCGCTGGCACACGCGGCTCGAGTACGGCTACCCGACGCCGTTCGTCGGCCGCACGAAGTTCCTCGAGGCAGTTCAGCCGCAGCTCGAAGAGCTTCAGATCTACTCGAGGGGCCGCTTCGGCGGCTGGAAGTACGAGGTCAGCAACCAAGATCACAGCCTGATGCAGGGCGTCGAGGCTGTCGACGCGATTCTGCTAGGCGGCGAAGAGCTGACGTACCACCGACCGAACGTCGTCAACGCAAATAAGGAAGATTTAAATACGTGCAGGCGATTTCGGCCACGCTATATTTGTTAGGCAGCTACATTACTACAGTGTACAGTGTACGTTGTACTACTAACATCTAAATTATCCACTAAATTCTAACCTGTACATCTACTACTATACAGAACACATGCACTTGGAACGTTTCGATAATCAAATGATGGTAGATAAACACGAAATGTATTTACGACCAAAGTCTTAATGTTTCCCTGCTCTCTTTTGCCTATTATTACTGATAATTTTCTGTATATGCCGTTCAAATGCGCCTCTGCAACACACAAGTTCACCGCATGAACACCGCTGTATACAAAAAATAGAGAATCATTTTTGTCGACTCTATTCTTGTAGTATAACATTTTTTATCTCTATATTTTTACTTTGTGCACAGCGGCGTGTGTGCGCTGAGATCGTGTGTTGCGGAGAAGCAATTGAAATAAGAAACGTAATCAAGTGATAACTATACTTGTATAAAGGTATTATTAGCTCTTAGCGCACTATATAAATCCGTCTTATAGATTACATTGTCGGGCTTTTAACATTACAATAACATTCTAGCTGCACAACGATGTGACGCGAACAGCGTCACAGAATTTATTGACCTATGGGGTACTTTACTACACATTGCCTATGATAATATCAGGAGTGAATAATAATAATAGATTTTATATTATTCTATAGATATCTAATAGATTATTATATAGATTATATTATTATTCACTCCTGATAATATATACAGGTGAAGAAATAGCGATAGCCGAACTCCCGGACGTGGACTCGTTGAAACTGGATGAAGAAACGTGCATCAAATTGGAGGAAATAATCTCGCGAGAGTTAGAAGAACTAGACATCGTGCGTGAGATAGAGAAACAGCAGCTACTAGCCGAGCAGCAGCAAAAGGCGGAGGCGCGAGCAGAAGAACGGCGAAGGCAAGTGGCCGAACAAGAACAAATATACCAACCTGAAGAAAAATACTATTCGGACTCGAGTGAAGATAGCTGGGAGGATCCGGTAAGCAACCTGTCGCCATGGCAACTGACGTGGACGCTGCCGCGCCTAAAATATATAGGATACTCATATAGTTAAACTATAATAACTTGCGTACGGAAAATTCTAAATAATTACAATTATTACAATTACGTTATGTTTTTAGTCAGAAAAAGATGGCCGATTTTCTGCCAATCACCTGCACGGAAATAATATACCATACAGTTACCAGTTAGGCAAATATACTAGTTGTCTCCATATGCTTTTCTATGGTCATGTGCGTGCATGCGACAAGCGTGATATGTTTTTGCTTTCTATAGGATGACGGGTGGTTTGAGAGGCATTCACCTAGGAAGCCCCGTCGTGTCACTCCTCTCGTAGTACAGACCGATGATCCCACTGAAATGCCAACGGTAGTGTTGCAAGACAAACTCGGTGCTCGAACTAGCAATAATAATAATAATAATAATAATAATAATAATAGATAATTTCTTTCTTAGATTAGATACGTTAATGGATTTACTAGATATAGAAGCGCTCTGATCCTGACAGCCTTGCCACGTTTATAATATTGCGCATAACGTTGATTACCAAATAAATTAATCACAATTCGTTTCTGTCTGGGGAAATTGTATCGCAATCTAGGAGGCGGGAAAGGTTGAGGTGTTGGAGGGGCAGCAAGTGGAGGGAGAGAAAGTCGAAGATGCAGAGTCGAAGAAAAAGAAGAAGAAAAGGAAAAAGAAGAAAAAGAAGAAATCGCTTGAGAGAAGAAGATCGTCCATCGCGTACGTGGATTATGTTGATATCATTTACACGTGCTAATTATACGCAGCGACTGTTCTAAACTAAATAATAGCGATCATCGTATACTAGTGCTATTCATTTAAGGAATAGCACTGACCCCAAGTGCCTATTATTACTGCTGAGAGGGTCTATGTCTCTCTGGGTACTGCCGGAACGTACTCTGGGTACGGTCCGGTATACCGGAACGTACCCTGGTACTAACTAATATGCCGGACCGTACCTCGCCTACTCCACTAACGAGTCTAGGGAGTCGCTTACGCCTACTCCCTAACTCTAACCCTAACCCTAACTCTAACCCTAACCCTAACCCTAACTCTAACCTTAACCCTAACCCTAACCCTAACCCTAACCCTAACCCTAACTCTAACCTTAACCCTAACCCTAACTCTAACCCTAACCCTAACTCTAACCCTAACCCTAACCCTAACTCTAACCTTAACCCTAACCCTAACCATATCCGATAGTTACCAGGGTACGTTCCGGTATACCAGACCGTACCCAGGATACGTTCCGGCAGTACCCTGGGGCACATAGACCCTATGAGCATTACTGCAGGCATATCATCTATTTCATTGGGCACTTGCGCTACTGATTAGCCCTGTTTGCGATGATATTTAGCTTGTGTGAGATTTATAGCAGTAATCAAAAGCAGTGTCCCGGTCCTATACCTGGAAGGAAAATAATTATCATATTTTACATCAACAGTCTTTCGAGCCTCACTAGTAGTGGCACCACTGACAAAGGTGAGCAAATCAGGAATATTTGCGTGACGTCATGTCGATATAGATTTTCAAACATAACCATTAGGGCTACTTATACGTACTGTGACTAGTAATAAATTAATAATTGCTACTAATGACTGCCTATGTATTCCACGACAAGTTGTCGGAAAAATATAATTATTATATTACGTTCATTTATTCGAGTTTCACGTTCATGAATTTATGTGAAACACATATTGACTTGTGCTGCCGTCCTCCAGACGCTACGAAGAAACCCGTAAAGAAGGTGAAGAAGAAAAAGAAGCCGCCAGCTATCGTAAACCATAGGAACTTCGAAATCGAAATAGTAAGTTCGATCCTAAATTATTTTGTTTTAATAATAATCAACAATCTTTGCAACCGGTTAATCGCGATTATTTACTGCTTGTTAAGGTAATATTTTACCTTAATTATATTAATTAATTTTACATAATAACTTATTAAATTATAAGCATTTCTTAAGGTGCATGGAACATTTTACCAATTGAGTGGTGTCAGTTAGTCACGGATATGTCACAGTAAGTACTAACCGTATATGTTTCACATACGTTCACCTATTTTGGACACAGGCGGTCGATCATTGTGAAAAATTGTGTGAAGATTAATTTTTATTGAGACGTTCCAAGTGCTTGTGCTTTCATCAGTCTTGTACGTCAATGCACGTGCGTCAAGAGCCATAAACTAAACACAATTTTATCTATGTTATTGTGTACGCCTGAATGCGTGATTGATCAAGGAGAGGGTGCATGTAAGAGGGCGACATTTTCTTTGGGGTTCCAAAAAACACAATTCCACTTGACAATTTTATGGGCCATTTTAATTGGAAGCTCTGCATAATGGACCCCCAACAAGCCCTTTGACTGAATAGTCAAGAAATTCAAAGGTCTGTATATTGCTCTTATTTAGCCGCCGATAGTTCTTATTTAGAACAAAGTCTTTATTGTTATCTTCTAAAACTACAGACCATCCGCTGACCGCTGTGGAGACGTGCGCCGGGCCTCGAATTTGGCGCACGTCTCCACTGCGGACAGCGCTTCATACTTGAACATCCTCGCTGTCGCGTGCGCATATCCCGCGGAACTGCACGTCTCATCCGCGCGCAGCGCTCAGGATCAACAGCAAAGCTGTGCCACGCAATCTTGCATCATGTCTCTCTGGTTGTGTATATAGGTATCTATGGAGCTATCGATAAATCACGTGCGATATAACCTTTTGTATCGTGAGCGTTATCTGCGACGACATCGTTAATCTACTTGTTTGCATTTATTACGATGTATCAATTTACTTCCCGTGAAATTATTTTATTTCAATATTATATCTTGCATTTTTGATAAATTCAAGCCAATGGTTGTTGTTGTTTGTTTAAATAAATGGTGATAGAAGTTTGAAATTTATCATATATATTTCTCTGTGGAACTATAAGGATGCGTGTGCAGGTTACTGTTTGGCGCGAAGTAGTTTGTCAAAGCTAATAGTGCTTTATATTTTTGTTCGTTGTATCATTTTCCTGTATATACGTATATGATAAGAGTATAACTAAACTCCTATCCTGGCAATAATTATTGCTCGATGGTTGGTTAGGAATCGATTCGATTGCTGGTCTCGTAACACCGTCCTGTTCATATGAGAACGCGATTTTAGTTTTTCCACCGTCATTACAAAAATCACAATACAATGGGACAATTCAAATCAAAAACGTCCATTTCTATCGAAATATACGAATATAGCGTGTATCTATATATATACGTATACGTATTTGTATGTATGTATGTATGTATGTATGTATGTATGTATGTATGTATGTGTGTGTGCGTGCGTGCGTGCGTGCGTGCGTGCGTGCGTGCGTGCGTGCGTGCGTGCGTATGTATGTATGTATGTATGTATGTATGTGTAGCGTAGAAGTTACACCAAGATTTGAATGAAATAATTGAGAGTAAAATAATCAAAGACGAAGTATAAATTTTGTGTTATATTTGTGAATATATTGTTTACAACTAATACAGGTTCTCTACACGGTACACGCTAATCGAATACCAGACTCCAATTCACCCCCGATCTCTCTTCAACTGTCTATTTATATGCAAACTGTCCACCAATCACAAACAAGCCCAAACTCTTCCTTAAGCCCGCCGCACACGTGAGTTATTTTACTCAAGTAAAATGACGCATGAGTCAAATTACTCAACGAAAATCCGCCGCACACGTAAGTAAAATGACGCATGNTATATATATATATATATATATATATATACTCTGCTAACTAGTCTTTCGAATTAGGGTTTACGCTACATTGATATAATAATAATAGAGAAAAAGTAGAAACGACACTTGCCAAATTTAATATTAATTTGGAAATTTATATGCTGCTTGATGGCGTTTACGTGTGCGGCTAACTCAGTATGAGAAGCGAATCGACAAGGTTATTTAACGCAGATCAATGAGTCCTTTTATGTGTGAATTGCGTTGTTGTTTATAGGTGCTACTTGCCGCCTAAGGCCTTTCTAACCCCAGCAAGCTTACTCACACCTCCTGTCGCTCTGGCGAAGGATACATCCACACGGTAGGTCGTAGCAAGATATATATCGCAAGTCATTTATGATCTCTCGCTCTCTGTCTCTCTGTCTGTCTTTCTCACTCCACCCACCTCCTCCGTCTTTGTCTCTTTCTCTCTCTCCCTNGTAGTAGTAGTAGTAGTGTGTGTGTGTGTGTGTGTGTGTGTGTGTGTGTGTGTGTGTGTGTGTGTGTGTGTGTGTGTGTGTGTGTGTGTGTGTGTGTGTGTGTGTGTGTGTGTGTGTGTGTGTGTGTGCGTGCGTGCGTGCGTGTGTATATGTGCATATGTGTACGCATATGCAGCTGTAGGATGAATTAATTAGTTCTTTCGAGCAGGATTCATCTGTATGGATTGACTGTATAGGGCATATCCTCATCTTGCAAAAGACGAGTAAAAAAGGGTATAGCTTACATAAAAATAATTAACCAAATTTGATCACCGTGTTCTGCACCGCGGCGCATAATATTTAATTGCCTGCGACAATTTCCTGTCTGGTCTCTGATGGATCATGCATTGCGTAATCTTGGGGAATGACAGTGAAGGAGCCCTGCAGCTCTAAACGGACGGAAAAACAGACGGGATAGCGTCGACTCGCCGACTCTGCCGCCATTATATATATATATATATATATAGCATGCTAACGTTAAGCGTTGTTCGGCGATTTTATCATGGTCAACATACACGCGGTGTCGATACTTACGTACACAGAACGTGATGACGTCAGTGTACCCGGGGAAAAGTCGTTTGAGAGTAGTTCTTTGATCAATGGTATTTTCTCTGATCTTGTCGGAACACGTCTTCGCGTGTTTGTTAAGCGCAACAACAACAGCGGGGGTGAATTGTGACATCGATTGACGTCGCTATAGGGTTATTCACTGCACTGCCACGCTAAGCAGGTCGCGGTTAGCTAATAGAATTCAACGTCAACTAACAATTTCCAGAAATAAAGTGCTTAAACGTTTCATAGTTTGCGCCTAGCCGAGTGATCAGTTGCGTGTGACGACAATCAATCTATTGTCAATGAACTATAGCTGCATTACTGCGGGCTGTGATCTGCACGGAATCATTACCGTTACACTACACAAACATTATGGCGCATTGTTAAAACGACATGCGTATTCAACGCGGGCGTATATATTTCTTATATATAATACAGAGAGAGAAAGAGAGAGAGCGAGAGAGAGAGGATAGAGAGAGGAGAGGGAGAGGGAGAGAGAAAGAGAGAGAGC
>NW_014579691.1:0-12500 GCF_000485595.1 Priapulus caudatus
GTCGCGCGGGCGCCGCGGCCGAGCCATGGGGACCTTGACCCCGGGCGCGCGGGCCCGTAATAGTACATACTTAATGTAATAAAAATCAATCATTAAATAAAAACTACCCACACTAAACCACGGTGCATTAGCATATCACGCACGTGGATATCTCATACTTCTTAAAAGTATTCTTGCTAAACGCCCCCAGAGGTGTCCCTGTTTTAATCCGTCTCTAAATACCGGTCACTATAGGAGCGTCGCTCTAATCGCGTCAAACTCGATGACAGTCACTCTATTGACGTCATACTGGAGACCAGCCGCCGTCACGGTATCTGTCTCTGTACGTATGTGTCAATAGCAGCATGACAGAGTTGTCTGGGTCATCGGCGATGGAGTGGTCACGTGACGTGTAGGAATAACGCCTGCGGTGGAACGCGAATCAGTTTCGTAAAAAAAGCGGGGCGAGTGTTTTTTTCGAAACCAAAATTCTCAAAAGAGGTTTCACCGGGTAACCGTATTGCGCTGTTTTCACGATTTAGAAGCTCACATACTCGCATGCACAGACGTACACACGCGCGCGGCACCAACACACACGCCGCACGCACAGGCACACACACGTAACCACACACACGCACGCACGCCACACACACACACACACACACACGACACGACACGCACGCACGCACGCACGCACGCACACACACACACACACACACACACACACACACACACACACACACAAATCTAGGCGACATATAGACGCCGTAGTTTGACATGCGTTTAAAGAGATTTTGGGAGTCATATACGTGGCAAAACTGTATTTTCTTGCCAACCAAATGCCGCCGCAATGGTTTACAATATTCACTGAAACAACGCAGCTCTACTTCGCCTGGATCCTTAGGTACTACAGGTAAAACCTAAACTACGAGTGAAACCTGAAAATAGATACATCTTAGGAATCTAGTTTAGTCTTGTCTATTTTTCGTGAAACAAACGTGACATTGAGACGTCCAGCTGTGGTGCGCATGCGCGGACCGACAGCAAAAATCCCACGCTCGAAAACGCGTCCGGTTTTTTGGGAGGAAATCCGCTGTCTTTTCCGCTTCCGTAACGGTATGGGTACTAGTCGACGCGCGAACGTACGGACGGACGCGCTGCCGTCTTTGCGTGCATGTGTAGGTATCTTGTTTTCCCGCTTTCGTGTACGAATGAATGTGTCCAATTCTGTTTCTGTACAGTATTAGATTCTGATTCACATCAGTCTCGATAGAGGGCGGCACTCGGTCGCTGAACGTGACGCGAACCACGACGACAAACACATAATGACAAATAAATAAAATTTTAAGTATCTTAGCGTTTTTTAGCGTTGCTATGCTATTGCGTGTATTCGGTTGAATAGATAGTTGGGGTTATCGCGTGTATGAGGGAATGAATGTTCATGCGTACACACACACACACACACACACACACACACACACACACACACACACACACACACACACACACACACACACACACACACACACACACACACACACACACACACACACACACACGCGCCGCTGCCGCGCGCGCACGCCACACACACACACACACATACACACACACACAGCCACACACTACACACTACACACACACACACACACACCACACACACACCACACATGACACCCCCCCCCCACACACCACACACACACACGCACACGCACCCACACACGCACACACACACACACCACACACACACACACACACACACACACACACACACACACATCACACACACACATGTACACGCCACACACACATGCACACACACACCTACAACACACACAACACACACACACACACACAGCACACACACACACAGACACACCACACACACACACACAAAAACACCACACACAAAACACATAGCAAACACAGACACACACACACACACACACACACACAACACACACACATTACACCCCCACACACGCACACGCACTCACACACCCACACACACACACACACACAACACACAACAACACACACACACACACACACACACACACGACACACACACACACACACACACACACACACACGCAACACACACCACACACACACACACACAGCACACGCACCACACACACACACACCACACACACACACACACACAACACACACACACACACACACGCGCACACACACACACACACACACACACACACACGCCCACACGACACACACCACCCACACACACCACACACACACAGCACACAAACACACACAAAACACAGACACACACACTACACAACACACAATACATACATACACCCCGCACACACGCACACGCCTCACACACTCACACGCACCGCACCCAACACACACACACACACACACACACCCCCCCCCCCCACACACACACACACACACACACACCATACCCCCACACACG
Organism: Priapulus caudatus; assembly: GCF_000485595.1. Lineage (NCBI taxonomy): Eukaryota > Metazoa > Priapulida > Priapulimorpha > Priapulimorphida > Priapulidae > Priapulus > Priapulus caudatus. The sequence continues at coordinate 2,423 of NW_014579691.1, forward strand.
CACACGCACTCACACACCCACACGCACGCACACACACACCACACACACACACACACACACACACACACACACACACACACACACACAACACAAACACACACAACAACAGACACACACACACACACACACACACACCACACACACACACACACACACACACCACACACTGCTAACGATGGAAGATGACGTATAGCGCGCTTAATGTAGATCTGTTCTAGGCGATGAATAATTGAAACTCCAACTCCAAGCAGTTGTGATCAGCAAATAGTATATTGTTTTCTCAAACCACATACGCTCGCACAGAGGCACGCTAGACGCCGCCTGTCGGGACCATAAGATGGCCCATAATGAGGCCGACGTCGTTACAATAGATTGACCACTAAAACAACCCGAGTCTAGCGCGACTCCGCGTTTCTAACTAATTATGTCAACATCTGTAAATCATATGTTACACTCAGCATCCACACTCACACCCACACTCAACACCCACACCCACATCGCACTCACATTCCACACTTCACACCCACAGCTCACACTCACACCCACAACTCACACCCAGACACTCACACCCACACCCACACTCGCTTCTCCACGCCCACACTTCACACTCACACTCACACTTCACACTCACACTCACACTCACACTCACACTCACACTCACACGACACCCAAACTCGCACTCACACCCACACTCGATTTCACACTCACACTCACACTCACACTCAGCACTCACACCCACACCGTCTCTTACGTCCACACTCGCACTCAGAGTGTGAGAGAAGTGTTCTTTCCTTCGCTGATTATTCTTCATGTTTACATCTAAATAATATTAGAATAACTAAAATAAGATTAAAATGAATAAAATTAAAAAATAGAAATAGAATTGCCCATATATGGAATGCGCACTCGTAGTAGATGCAGCGGTTGCCAGCCAAGCTAACACCTTCGGGCCAAATCTACGCGCTTAACTGGGCAGGATCATGCCCGGCAAGAGATGTGTCATAGCAAAATCCGCCTCTAAACATTTCACTTTGGCCGCAGTATTCCGCTTACCATCATTATCTTTGCTTATGTACTGCGTTTATGTTAGGAAAGATTACTGGACCTACAGGACGTCGATTACACTGAATCTGATTTCATAATGGTAGGCAGATAATCCATCCATTATCTATTCTATATTTTAACTAATACATATAAATTATTATTATCCTTTTATTCTTGTTTATATGATCGGCGCGCCCTTGCCTTGTACCCGGTCTTTGCACTCCATATAGTTGACGTTACTCCTTGATTACCTCGTGTTATTTGCTTTTCTCTATGGACACAGACGCAACATTATATTTCCTTGTATAGTTGTTCTTGCCAATCAACCGTGTGCTAATTATAGTATTCGATGCACTGAGTTTAGTTAGATAGGATGGGTGATATTAGAACTAGGATGTTAGCATATATAGATACACCATTCATGCGGTTCAATATTTATATTGAGCTGATTAAAACGAAGGAATTGCGTATTTGTGGTTGCTCACATAACAGGTGATAAGTAGAAATTTAAACTCTTTACTAAGGCGACTAAACTTATGACTAGTAGCTATGATGGTATCGGCTGAATTTAGTAGTGCGCTGTGCAGCTTCGCCCACCAAGAGCCCGCCGGTGACCCCTGATTCTTGATCGGTATGCTGTTTAGAAACTAAAAGTTTATTAATGCGAAAACATTTCATAATCGCAGAGGAGAAAACAGGCGCCCCGGAGAGAGGGATGAGAGTGGGAAGTGATGAAGGGATAGATGGCCAGCCAATGAACAGTAGTGGCAGGAGAATAGGAATTAGGAGAAAAAACATGAGAGTAGAAAACGTTAAGTGACGAGTAGTATTAGAGAAAGAAACAAGGGAGCAGGTCCGAGCGAAAGAGAGAGCAGAGGGCCGAGAGCGAGAGCGAGAGCGAATATTATATATAGTACTATATATATATATAATACTGCAGGGCGAAAATTTAGAAGATAGAGAGCCTTCTGAGAGTCCGAGAAAGCAGATACAAAGAGGAAAGAGTGAAGATAACGAGAATAAGAAGGGAGCAGAGAAAAATATATCGATTCGAAGCGACACGCCCGCAACGCGCAGGAGCAGAGACAGAGGAGAAAGAACGGAGAAAAATAGAACCGGAGGGGAAGAAAGCGCGGGAGAGCAACGTTTAGTGGGACGCCGCAGAAACCCGGTAATTAGACACTATTTGCACCACGCATGTAAGACGTACACGGAGTCAGCATGTGATCTTAAGCTTTATACACACAAGACACAAGAATTATGCCTAATATGAAAGCATCCGGCAAACAAACACACACACAGCGCGGACCGCGAACCAAACAGGCTTACCCGAACGCGATTTTATCAGCCAAAAACAAAGACGAGAGAAATCAGGCCAAGGTGCACGCAAGTGCGGCGCTACGCCGTCGTGCCAATACAAACGAGTGGAAGACATGCGCAGCGCCACAAAACATGCAGACGAGCGTATTTCGTAACGAGCCACACGGCGAGCGATATCCCGTTTACAATAAACGCCCGAGATGAAGTAGAAGCAAGGAGCGAGAAAAAAGTCCGGACACGATCGCTGGACGGGTTAAGCTGCTTACCCGGACTGCTTCAACCCCGTGCGCTGGACATCAAAGTCGTTTCTCGTGTTCCTTAGGCCCTGCTGTTTCTGCTTCACGAGCGCGTTTTATGCGCTACTTCGTCAGCGTCAATGACAACGCTGGAAAAGCGCATTCCATTTTCGAGCAGAGACACTGCGAATCTGATGATGCTTAAACGACTTTACACATCTCGCTTATAGTCGATAGTCGGAACCTACTTCGGGCGGCAAAGGCAAACGCCCACAAATGCTAGCACTATGGCGGAAATCGATCTTCGCCTTGCGCGTTGCTTCGGTGCTGTCCATACCGCATTACGTATTCGGTTAGCAGGCCATATTATTGAAATTTCGAATCGGGGAATGCGAACTCAGACGTCGACGTGGAGGCGACACCTGTACAGACGCGCATGTATGTCCAAACACCTGCCGATACGAGCGTGATTCTAAACAACGTTGCTTACGCCTATACTCTGCATCGCGAGCAGTTTGTTGGTGGGGCGGGTGGATCAACGATGTTTTCGCTGGGGTACGAGGCTACGTGGATGACACGTCAAGCCTGAGGATGCTCGTTCTACTCTAAGTAAGTAGGAATATTGTCGCTATATCGAACTAGTATATATATATTATATTTATATAGTATATAGATATATCGCAGTAGCTATCACGCGTCCGGAACGTTCGCCTAGCTCCAGGGCTATCGCGTCCGGACAGCACTAACACGTCGATCGCGGCGACTAGCTTACACGCATGATTGCCGCAACGGGACGCCTTCTGCTGCCCCGTTCTTCCTTCATCCTGTCCTCTCTCGTTCTCTCCTCTCTCTTACACCACACGCCCACAGCTCTCTCTCTCTTCTCTCGTCGGCTTCTCTCTCTCTTTCTCTCGCTCTCTCTCTCTCTCTCACACACCACACACAATTCTCTCGAGGCTCTTCTTCGCTCTCCTCTTCTCTCTCTCATCTCTCTCTCTCCTCACACACACACACACACCTCTGCTGAGGCTCTCTCACTCTCTCTCACGCATACACAACATACACATTTTCCATTCCCTGTTCTCTCTCTCTCTCTCTCTCTCTCTCTCTACGCACGGACACACACACACACACACACCACACACACACACACACACACACACACACACACACACAACACGCCAATCACCAGAGTGCCCCATTGCGCAATCATGCGTGTACGCTGTCGCAAGCTCACTGTGTGAGATGGATCTCGGGGCGTAGGCTAGCCGCTCCTCGTCCGGAACGGTCAGGTTTCAAGGGTGTGATGCCTCGTTTCTATCTTAAGTAATCACGCTTATTATTATTCGAGAAGCTATAGTTTTGTTCAGTTTTATGTCTCCCTTGAGTCTACCCATGACCTTAGTACTTCTTTATTGTCTTCAATTTTATTTTCCTCTTGTTCTGCCGCGCTCACCATTTCGCATAGAGCCAGACGTTAGCTGACGCTGCGGTGTCCTTTTGCTTTTCTTTTAATTCTGGCCTCTTTCATTACTATAACCTTAAACTTGTTTTTTCTCATGAGATTCTCAGATTTCTCTCTCTTTCTCTCTCTCTCTTCTCTCTCTCTCTCTCTCTCTCTCTCTCTATATATATATATATATATTATATATATATATATATTATGTTATATATGTTGTGCATGTTGCCCCGTGCGCGTCACTGTGTGTGTGTATACTGAGCAGAGTGAGAGAGCAGATGGAGTAGAGCAGACAGGAGAGAGACGAGAGAGAGAGAGAGACGAGAGAGGAGATGAGAGTGAGAGCAGAGCGAGAGTGTGTTGTGCTGGCGTGGTGTGTGTGGAGCGAGGCGCGTTGTGTGTGTGTGTGTGTGTGTGTGTGTGTTGGTTGTGAGGGTGTGGTCGTGGTCGTGTGTGATGTGGTGTGTGTGGTGTGTCTGATGTGTGTGTGAGCCTAGTTCGTCGGTGTGCGCCTGCGGGGGGATGGGGGGCGTTGCGGGGGTGGGGGGGTGGCGCGACCGGGACCGGGGCGTCGCGCCCGGGGTCCGAGTTGGTGGTGACGGTGGTGCGGTACCGGGTCTGGTGGGGTGTGGCGTCCGTCGCTGGTGCGCTTGTCGCTGTAGTGAGCGCGGGTTGGCGGTGGGGGCTTGGTGTGTCCAGTGTGTGTGTGGTGTGCTGTCGGTGTTGTGGTGTCATTTGCTGTGCTGTGGTGTTGTGTGGTGTGTACTGTGTCGTGGTGGCGGGTGTGGGTCGTGTGGTTGTGTGCGGGCGGTGCTTGCTTGGTGACTGGTATGTGGTGTGTGTAGGTGTGTGCGTGTGTGCTGTGATGTATGTGGGTGGTGGCGTGGCTGCTGTGTGGGGTGCGTGTGAGTGTCGGTGTGTGGTCGTAGTGTGTGGGTGTGCGTTCCGCTCGCGTGTGGTGCTGTGTATGTGTTGGCGGCGGGGGCCGGGCTTCTGCGGTGTGTCGTCGCGTGTGTGTGGTGTATAGTATATATAATATATAATATAGTATTTATTAGTATGTGTGGTGTGTGTGTGGGTGTGTGGCTGTTGTAGTGTGTGTGTGGCAGTTAGCGCGGCGCGCGGCCGCGCCGTGTGGTGTGGTGCCCGGGGAGCGGGGGCCGTGCGGCCGGCACCATCGGGGCTGTGTGTGTGTGTGGTGGGTGGGTGGCGGTGGGTGCCTGGCCGGTACAGGACGCGGGTGTTAGTGAGGTGCCGTGCGTTGGTCGTGTGTGTGTGCGGTGTGCGTGCGTGTGTGCGTGTGTATATATATATATATATATATATATTATATATATATGTGCCTGTGTCGTGGTGTGTGTGTGTGTGTGGTGTGTGTGTGTGTTGTTGTGTGTGGTGGTGTGTGTTGTATATTATGTTATTATATATATAATATATAGTATTATTATATATATATTGATGTCGATGTAGTGTGTGTGTGTGTGTGTGGTGTGTGTGTGCTGTGTGTGTGTGTGTCTGTCTGTGTGTGTGTGTTTTGTGGTGCCTGTGTTGTGTCTGTGTGGCGGCATTGTGTTGGCGTTGTGCTGTGTCTGTGTGTGTAGTGTGTGCTGTGGATGTGTGTTGTGCTGTGCGCTGTATTATATTATATATGATACTATTATATATATATATATATGTGGCACTGTGTGTATGTGTGTGTGGTGCGTGTTGTATTCTATCCAGAGCCTTTCCATCTCACCTGTAGCCCAGCCAAAACTTCTTTTTTTCCCTCGTTTTGTTTTATTTCACCGATCGCCCTCCATTCTCGTTCTTGATGCTATACTTCTCTCGTTCTGTCTCGATTTCATGGTGATTATTTAAGATGGGTCGTTACGGGTATGTTCAGTAATTGTCTAATTGATATACGGTAAAAAAGCATGTGAATGCTTTGTGCAAGTCAATTAACGTTCATGAATAATATGTATATATACAATTGTATTTACTTATAGGCATGATGATCGTGTTGGCACTGTGTTGGATTGTATATTGTTGGATTCTAATGTTGTTTTATTACCAATATACTATACATTTTAGCCATATAGTTATAAGGTATAATTACACCGAAACCAATCCATCAATTCTGCAATGACAGTTTTTTTTACATCGATGAATTTTTTCTGAAATTATAAATTACATTTTCCTACATTTCTGCGTTAAATAAATAAATATAATAAATATTAAATAATAAAAAAAAAACACATTTCGTGTTCGTACGTTTCTGCACTGCAGGGTAAGGTCAGCTATGCTGGTGAGAATGTTTCTGGCAGCCGCTATTGGATTCGCTATTTCGGAAGTTTTAGCACCCGGATCCATGTTTCCTTTCTCAGTTATGTATGTAACAGCTGTCGTACACATGCTAGCTTTATTTCATGCCGAAGCTATGTCATTTATACAAATGTCTGCTTGCCGTGCGTGCGTGCCGTGTCGTGCGTGTGTGCGCGTGCGTGATTATGTGTGTGCGCGTGCGTGTGGTGTTTTGTCGTGTGCGCGCCTGCGCTGTGTGCGTGGTGTGTGGGCGTGTGTGACTGGCTGTGTTGTGCGTGTGTGTGCGTGTGTGTGCGTGTGGTGTCGTGTGGCGTGTATGTGTGTGCGCGTGGGTGGTTTTTGTGTTGTGGGGTGCGCTTGAGTGGATCGTGTAGCTCGGCGCGGACGCCTGCGTGTGGGCGTGGTGTGTGGCGTGTGTGTTGCGCGGTTGGTGCATGCGCGACTGCGCGGCACGGGCGTGGGGTGACCGTCCGGTGGTGTGGCGTGTGTGTGGTGTGTGTGTGTGTGTGATGAGTGTTCGTGTGTGTGCCTTGCTGTGTAGGCCCGGTGTGGGTGGGCACGGCGCGGCCGTTTGTGTGTCGTTTATCCGCCCCCGGGGCCGTGCTCGTTGATTGTGTGTGTGGTGTGTGCGTGTGTAGTGCGTATTGTGGTTGTGTGTGTGTGTGTGTTGTGTGTAGGTGTGTATGTGTGTGTGTAGTGCGCGCGCGCTGTGATGGGTATATGTGTGTATCCTGTTGGGTATAGTATCGATTTCTTACTACTACAGCTGACACAGAACTGTCCCCTCGTGACCCAGCCTGGATTGGCGCTTGGTGGTTGGGTTTCCTCATCATTGCCATCGTACTCTGGATCGTTGCCATACCAACGGCGATGTTTCCTAAGCGGTTGCCAAGCGCGCCGGAGCGTCAGGACGCGATGGTGGACGAAGCCACACGAAGACTAACACGGCTCTCACTAGATGGCGCTGATGAAAGTACGCTAGTCAAGATACTGACCACCCATCCTAAAGGTAAGGTTGACTTCAAGCGATGTGTAAAACTGCTAGCGAGAACTGTCAATTTTTGCTAAAGGCTAAACAAAACGTGTATTCCCAGGAATAAGGAGTTTGCGAAGGTCGGTTATTATATATACATCCACACACTACTATGCATACACACAAACGACACACACACACAACACTACACACACAAACACACCACAACACACACACACACACACCACAGCGAGAGATGAGAGAGCAGAGACTAGAGGGGAGGGATGTAGATGGGCGAGTATATTAGTATATATATATAATATATATATATAGAGACGAGAGATGAAGAGAGAGAGGAGAGGAGAGAGAAAGAGAGAGAGAGGGAGAGGGGCGAGCAGAGAGACGAGCGGAGCGAGAGATGGCCGGATATAGTATGATATATATATATATAGAGAGAGAGAGAGAGAGAGAGAGAGAGAGGGACATCTTTTTCATATTTTGTCTACGTTTCACACTTTCTACCTTTCCTTTACGCAGCTTTGGTTGACGCGTTGTTGAGACTTGTGAGAAACAAGACTTACATGCTCGTCGTCATAGCAACGATCTTTGATCTATACGTCATCGCTTGCTACTTCATCTTCCTGCCGAAGTATTTAGAAGCACAGTTTAACATACCTGCTTACAAGGCCAGCATGTACACAGGTAAACCAGTCAATGCTTTATAGCGAAATGGATAGTAATAATAATAATAATGATAATAATAATAATAATAATAATAATAACAAGACAGAGAAAAAGAATCATCATCATTGTCGTTATCATCATCATCATCATCATCATCATCAGTATCATCATCATCCCATCATCATCAACAACAACATCACCATCATCATCACCTTTGTTATCAACATCATCATCATTATCATCATCATCCTTTTTATCAATACTATTATTATTATCATCATCATCATCGACATCATCATCATCCCCATCATCATCATAACATATGATAACTATGCATTGTATTCGTACAGGCACGATCGGCATGCTCTCTTCGTGTCTCGGCATTGTAGGAGGCGGTTACTTCATGAAGAGAGTGAAGGTGCAGCCAAAGGGAGGCATCCTGATGATACTGACGGGATGTGGGATCGCCATCATCACGCTAACTATCCTACTCTTCCTGGGATGTGATAACACGGCGTTCGCCGGGGGAAGAATGACGGACGACGGGTGACCATTGTTTGTCTGTTTGTTTGTTTGTTTGTTTGTTTGTTCAAGAGCATTAATTATTACGTGCGAGTTTTGTTTCACTTTGTTCCATTGTTTTTGTTTGTTGGTTTGTTTATTTGTTTATTTGTTTGTTTGCTTTGCACGTCTGATTGTTTGTTTGATTGTTTGCATGACTGATTGTTTGCTTGTTTGCTTGCATGTCTGATTGTTTGCTTGTATGCTTGCATGCCTGATTGTTTGTTTGATTGTTTGTATATATGATTGTTTGTTTAATTGTTTGCATGTCTGATTGTTTGTTTGATTGTTTGCGTGTCTGATTGTTTGTTTGTTTGCGTGTTTGTTTATTCGTCTGTGTGTTTGTTAGTTTAGGAAGAATTGATTTTGTTTGGTTGTACCACAGAGCATTGTAATGTTTTAAATAGCGAAGGCCTAATGCACGATGCCCGCACTCTAAGATTTTCACATGTACACAACAGCAGAGAGGTAGATGTAGTACAAGAAATTATAATATGTACAAATCAAATGGGTACCAATGAAGACAGTTGAGTAGTAATATTTGATCACAGATATACAGTGTCATAAATTTAAAATACAAACATTTATGACAGAATGTCTATTTGGCAAAAGCGATGTTTCATCATGACAAATCAAAATACACGTACAGAACACACACATATCTATCCTATCTACCTCTCTATCTATTTACATATGTATTATGTATCTATCTATCTATCTATCTATCTATCTATCTATCTATCTATTCTTCTATCGTATCTATTATCTACTCTATCTATCTCTCTATCTATCTATCTATCGATCTACTCTATCTATCTATCTATCTATCTATCTATCCTATCTATCTATCATATCCAGTCTTATCTATATATTTATTTATATCTCATCTCTATACTTATTAATAAGTCAATAATATATAGAATATTATATATATATATCATAAGAACGGCATGACTACGTGAAATAATGCTCTCTCTTTGAACCTTGCACATCTTATCTGAGTTTGTTAGCTTTCGCGTATGATCTGGTCATGCAAACTGTAGTTTGTCGTGCTTCCTGTGGACCGTACGAGCTATTCACCGCTCTGCGGCGCAGATGGAATCCACAATTTTCCGGTGCTACTGCAGGATGGTGATGAAACCAACGGCCAACTGGTTGCATTAATGGTGCAATGTTATCTCCCTACTTATGTATTCGAATCAGCGACTCCATGTGAGATGCGTCTAAAAGTGTTCTTTCAACTTTACTCTCTGTATATACGATAGTAGATAGATAGATAGATAAGATAGATAGATAGATCGACTAGCATAGATAGAGTAGATAGATAAGATAGATAGATTATATAGATAGATAGCATAGATCAGAGCAGATAAAATGTAGGGAGTAGATTAGATGGATGATAGTGGATAGATAGTAGATAGTAGATTAGTTAGATTTAGATAGAGATAATGTAGTAGATAGCATAGCAATAGATAGATAGATATGTATGTTATGGAG
>NW_014579691.1:13884-27659 GCF_000485595.1 Priapulus caudatus
TGGGGATCTCCCACAAGAATTCTCCCCTCTCCCTCCTCGCTTCTCCCTTACTCCACCTGCCTCCTCCTCCCACGCAGCTTCTCCCTTTCCGCCTCCTCCTTCTCCACCACTCTCCGCCTCCCCTTCTTCCACGCAGCTTCTCTCCCTCCCTCCTCTCCAGCCACCTCTCGCCTTCTCCTCCCTTCCTCAGGTCGTCCACGTCAGCCTTTCTCCCCTCCTCCCTCCACTGCACTTCTCCCTTCGGGTCGCCGTCTTGCCTCCTCCATCTCAGCTTCTCCCTTCTCCTCCCTGCCTCTCTCTTCGCTCCTACGACAGCTCTTCCGCTCTCCACCTTCTCTCACGCAGCCTCTCCCCCTCTTCTTCTACCACCAGCTCTCCCTTCTCCCGCCTTCCTCCTTCTCGTACAGTCTTCTCCCTTCTCCTTCCCACCAGCTTCTGCTCCCGGCCGTCGCTGCCTCTTCACAGCTTTCTCCACTCCTCCACTTCTCTTACCATACCCGCGTTTCTCCCGTTCCCCCCCTGCCTCACTCCTCTCCCCACTTCTCCCTTCCTCGCCCCCTACCTCCTCCACCTAAGCTTCTCCTCCTCCTGCCATCCCACCAGCTTCCCCGTCTCCCCCTCCATTCCTTCCTCGCATCCAGCTCTCACCCTGCTCTTCTCCACCAAGCTTGCTCCCCTCCTCCTCCTCCCACCAGCTCTTCCGTTGGCTTCTCTCCGCCTCCTGCCTCCTTCCAGCTCTAGCTGGTGTCTAGCTCGAAGTGGGAAATTGCCATATTGAGGCATATAGTGCGAATTGGCGTCATGCGCAATTACGCAATCCTATTATCCTATATCATAGGGGGTGCGGGCTATCTCAGGATTATTCTCGCAAGTCCCCCGCCAGAGAAATTCGCGCTACAGCAGCCGGACTCCCGCTAAGCTTATCTCGAGCGCGCTCAGTGCTAGACTGCGCTCGCGTGGCCCCAAGCAATAACCCGGTTCCGGCCGGTGCCGGTCCGCGTGCGGTCGTACAGTTATAAGCCCCAGGTCACACCGCAGGGCCCCTACTCAACTACGCGCGGTACTCACGCTCTAAGATCGTGGTGAAAACGGTGTAGAACGCAAGGTTGAACGTTAATGGACGTACTGGCGATGCAAGTGATCGTGCGCGGTGCAGTCAGCATCGAGCGTGGGATCGGTGGCCAAGTCTTTGAACATGTTCAACATAATCGTGGTTCGCGCGTGGGCGGAAATACAGGTCGCAGTGGCGGGCGTATAAGCAGACGTGGAAGGCCGTAGTACCCACGTAACTCGAGCGTAGTAACGAAACTAATGGGTCGTTATCGCAAGCGTGTCGGGTGCGGTGGAAAATTATCGCCGCTGTTCCCAGCACGACGTCAATGACGTTCATGACGTGTGTTAATTGGGGCTGCTAGCCTCTGGCCCAAGTCGCCACCGAGTTCAGTGTCACTATTGACACAAGGACAACACGACTCCAAGCCATTTTTCTCGTCAGAAAACTCGAACTACTTGATTGCCAGAGCCCCATGCAATGCTGGAGGAGGACGAGGAAATAAATAAGAGACAATCAAAGGATGCTTGGGCGGCTCTCCTCTTGACTGTGTGCGGAGTAGTTGTGTCCGTAGAAAATAATCTGAATGTTAATTAATCTATGATTTAAATAATCTGATTTAAAGTTGACTAATGTATCTAATAATATCCTGGATTTAATTTTGACCAGGCCACGGCAGAATGAATGTGATGTATAGAATCGCGCCGGTATTTTATGATCGGTTGCGCAGCGCAGTCGTGCGCGTGATTGGCTGCGCAGTTGGAGGCGCGGTGAGTGGCGTTGCTAAGGCACAGTGAAGCGTCGTCGAACGCAAGCACTATCTGATTGGTCGCAATAATGACTGCAGTCCCGGCTGCCTCCGTGTCACTACGGTTATGCGTCCCCGTAGTAGGTGGTTGTCAGACCGAGGGGTGACTGTTGATTCGTGGAGTGCAAGCCATATAATGGTAGCTAATTCGCTTTCTATCAGTCTATTCTCTTGCCATGGTGGGTAATGATTCCATGCAGTCTGTAGTTCCCGGATAATGTTATCGTGCCATGGTGATTCTTGGTGCGGTAAGGTAACCCTGGATGTCGTGTGTGTCACGACTGTCCTCGGTAGATTATTCTCTGGGTTATTGTCAGACCGAGTGTTTCAGGGCTCGCCATAGCATTTCAGGAGGCTATGCTGTCTGTTCCGCCCGGGTTGCGGCGTTTTGGTCAGCGAGACAGACCTTGTGATGCCGATATATCCGGTGTGTTTCCCTCTTCCGGGGTGGTTTCTGATAACACTACCTCACCTTGCTTGAGCGCTTGGTAGCGGTGTAAGCTGCGGCTGGACTGGTTCTCAGACGTGTGGTTTTCCGCTATGGTTCTGAGCATCTTTGAGCATCCGGAGCTCCGTGGGGGCCAAGATGACAGTCTCTCGCCAGTAGCTTGTTTCGGGCGGACTTATAGGGGCTCTCGGGGTTCTTGATCCGTGGTTAACGTAGATATCGGGGGCCACGGGGCCGGCCATATTGCGGGGTAGGGACGGGGTGCGGGTTCCATACTGCTACGGACCCGTGTCGGTCGGCCAAGCGACGACTCCCCTCCGGTCCGTGGAACGTTGCACCGCACTGATTCGGGCATCTGTTAGGGAGCACCCGAGGTAGTTGCGTCACGTGTGTTCTCTAGCCGGCTGGTACCGCGCTACTCACCCACGGGCATTCAGAATTATTACCCTTGATCGGAACGAATTTGGGGTTTGTTCCCCATTAGTGTCGGAGTTTCTCTTACAAAAATAATCTATAGATTACCTATAGGTTTACCTATAAGACGGTCTATAGGAATCTATAGGATTCTATTAGATATCCTATAGGAAATCGTATTGGTAATCTTATAGTTTCTATAGGATCCTATAGGAATTAACCTATAGGATGTTATAGGATCCTATAGGAATTAACCTATAGGATGGTAGAGGATCCTATAGGAATTAACCTATAGGATGTTATAGGATCCTATAGGAATTAACTTATAGGATGTTATAGGATCCTATGGGAATTATGTTCCAATTCTCTATAGAATCCTATAGGAACGAGCTGTCATTGGTCGGGTCGGGGCGGGGCGGGGCTATATCAGATATTTTGCACTCGTCAGATATTTCGCGCGACACCGGGGGGCGGAGATACGGCCGTTTCAACGCCTCCGGGCACAACAGGTGAGTGAGAAACACTAAGGTTGCTGCTAGTCACTAGGTATCGACCGGTGGCGCCATCGCGTGTCGCCGGGAGATCACGAAACGCTACACTGGTGCCGTGCCAGTGACCAGTGTAACTTCAGCTACACTGGTCTTGCCAGTTGCAGACTCTTTGTAATAGTGGTTGCATTTGGTGCCGTGGTTTGCCGGTTGTGTGTTAGTCGTAGGGTGGTTTTGTTAGTCGACGCTTGACGGGAGGGCGGCGTGAGATGCCGCCTAATGGTGCCGCTCGTGGGAGGCGACATCTAAGCGTGGTAATTCACCTGACCTTGATTTTTACAGGGTCGGTGTCCAGACACGGGTTGGTGGACCGGTGGGGGTTAGTTTGACTCCGAAATCGTCCCTTACTCCAAGTAAAGGGTGGGAGTTGGTAAATACTTCCCCATGTCGTCGTGAGTCGGTCACTTTGTTGGCTGCGGTGGTTGCCGTCGGTGGCTCGGCTGTTTGCCCTGCTCCACGCACCATGCGTGTTTCTGGGTGGGTCAGTGAGGACCCATTTTCTGCTCGCATAAGGCAAGTAGACGATATGGCGGGTTTCGGGCACCGTGAGGGTAGCCCTGTGCCCTCTCACCGATAGGGAGGGCCACACACAAGCTCTGGGGGACGGTTAACAGCGAGAGTTCGCGTTCACCTTTCCGATGTGGAGGTCGTGAGAGGAAGGTATGGTTAGTTTACCCCCCTCATGGGAGATTTTCTGAGGGATTATGGGTTTTCCTCAGAAATCTGGTGTAGGTATGGTTAAGGGGAGCCCTTCTCGGGTAAAGCTGTTACTCGATTGGGAGGCTCCTACAGCGGTTGATTGGGTCAGCTAGATCTCTTTGCTGGGGCAAGGTTGATAATGAGCGACGAGATAACGGTTGGTGGGTTTAAGCTTCCCCAGATGATGTAGTGAGGGTTGTTACCGTAGATATCCTGAATGTCTACGAAGGTGCGAGTGCGCCAGTCTCCTGGTTGGGAGATGGGGCTAATGGTGTAGACGCAGAGGTGGTTGGTGGGTCTGGTGGTCCGGGGAACGTGGCGGGTCATAACGCGTTTGATCCGCTCGGCACGGATTCCCAGGTATTGGTTGACACAGGGTCGGACGGGGTTGATGGCTCAGGATTTTCTCGTTCTAGCCTCAAGACACAAGCGGTGAAGTTGGGGCAGGTGGTTGGCCCTCAGATTGGTACTGGGGAAGTTACTGTTAAGCCACTGGTAGCTGGGCAAGCGAGGGACCGTTTGGGTGGTTTTGTGTTCTCTAACCCAGTGCCTCGTGCACCGGGTAAGAGGTTAGTGAAAGCTCCGTGTCACTACGGTTATGCGTCCCCGTAGTTGTGGTTGTCAGACCGAGGGGTGACTGTTGGTTTGTGGGGAGCAAGCCATATAATGGTAGCTAATTCGCGTTTGTGCCGCGGCAGTCTATTCTCTTGCCATGGTTGGTAACGATTCCATGCAGTCTGTAGTTCCCGGATAATGTTGTCGTACCATGGTAATTCTTGGTGCGGTAAGATAACCGGTAAGGTTCAGCTAAAAAAAAACTAAAACTGCCTGACTTTACCCAAGCTAGGTCACACTCCATGGCTAGCTATAGCCCAAACTATGGCAATCAAGCAACAAGATTTCTCTGCGGCCGTCTCAGCTAAACTGTGCCGTCGATCAACAAGACTTCTCTTGCCAAGGGACGCTATCCTGCGCCATATAGCGTCGTCATCGTAGGCGTAGCCTCGCAGTTTAATATATAGGAGCCTATATATATATATATATATATTCTGTGTAATGCCCGTTTCGGTCTCCTAGGCAATTATTATTATTATTATTTATATTATTATTATTATTTATTAAGGTAACCCTGGATGTCGTGTGCGTCATGACCGTCCTCGTAAATTATTCTCTGGTTATTGTCAGACCGAAGTGTTTCAGGGCTCGCCATAGCATTTCAGGAGGCTATGCTGTCTGTTCGCCCGGTTGCGGCGTTTTGGTCAGCCGACAGACCTTGTGAGATGCGATATATCCGGTGTGTTTCCTCTTCGCGGGGTGGTTTCTGATAACACTACCTCACCTTGCTTGAGCGCTTTGTAGCGGTGTAAGCTGCGGCTGGACCTGGTTCTCAGACGTGTGGTTTCCGCTATGGTTCCTGAGCATCTTTGAACATCCGGAGCTCGTGGGAGGGCCAGGATGACAGTCTCCTCGCCAGTAGCTGTTGTTTCGGGCGGACTTATAGGGGCTCTCGGGTTCTTGATCCGTGTTAACGCAAGATATAGGGGGCCACGGGCCGGCCATATTGCGGGGTAGGGACGGGGTGCGGGTTCCATACTGCTACGGACTCCGTTGTCGGTCGGCCAAGCGACGACTCCCTCCGGTCCGTGTGAACGTTGCACGCACTGATTCGGCATCTGTTAGGGAGCACCCGAGTAGTTGCGTCACGTGTGTTCTCTAGCGCGGCTGGTACCGCGCTACTCACCCACGGGCATTCAGAATTATTACCCTTGATCGGAAACGAATTTGGGGGTTTGTTCCCATTAGGGTCGGAGTTTCTCTTACAAAAATAACTATAGATTACCTATAGGTTTACCTATAAGACGGTCTATAGGAATCTATAGGATTCTATTAGATATCCTATAGGAAATCGTATTGGTAATCTTATAGTTTCTTATAGGATCATATAGGAATTAACCTTATAGGATGTTATAGGATCCTATAGGAAATTATGTTTCCAATTCTCTATAGGATCCTATAGGAAAATTATAGAGATCCTTATAGGATCCTTTGTAGAGATGTCTATATGATGTTATAGGATCCTATAGGAATTAACCTATAGGATGTTATAGGATCCTATGGGAATTGTGTTCCAATTCGCTATAGAATCATATAGGATCCTTCTAGAGATGTCTATAAGGATTTATAAGGAATGTTTTGATAGGCCTCCTATAGGAGATCCTATAGACCTCCGTAGAATTTCCAAAGGAATACGTATAGGATTCTATAGGAATATTTATAGGATGCTATAGGACCTGCTTGTAGAGATATCTACAGACCATTTTGGGCTAAAACATTGCATTACATTACAATAGAAATATATTTATTCAAAAAATGTATACGTACGTACACATACAGATGAAATAGCAATAAATAATATGTAAAATTACAATTTTTACAACTTTATGAATTCATATGACTGAGACTGATCCTAATAGGCTAATAAAAATTCCTTAATTTAAAAGCAATAATTGCATGCACGAATTGCTATACATCATACACATTAAATATATATATTCTTTAAATAATACTATGTTTCAAAACACAATTTGTATTCATGTTAAACAATATAAATGATACATAAAACAAAGAACATGTAATCATGGATGCTAGAGGATGCAAACGATCGAAGTGCCTATATAATTCATGTTCAGTGCTATTCCTTGATCAGACGCTTTCCTTCTGTGTTCAGCAACTGAGTGATAGCTGCTTTGTCTCTTTCACCATGCAACCTAAAAACGCATTATAGGGAGTATATATAATATATATATATAATATAATATATTATATATATATATTGCTATATAATATATATATATATATATATTTGCTATATATATATATAGCTAAGCTATAGTAATTGACAATTAGTGCATGAAATCTGATCATTTAAGACCATAAAGTTTTATTAATAAATTGTATAATGTATATATATATCCGCTTGCATGTCATCAGAAGTAGATATAATATGGCTGCGAGGGTCTATGTCCCCGGGGTACTGCCGGAACGTACCCTGGGTACGGTCCGGTATACCGGAATGTACCCTGGTACTATCTAATATGCCGGACCGTATCTCGCCTATTCATTCATTTATTCAATATTTTATCTATTTATTGTGGATAAGGTAAGCAATTTCGTCATATACCGAATGTGATTTCAATCACACTAGTTTCCGTTGCGTTAACAACTATTTTCCCGTAATTAAACAATTCCAGAACTTTTCCGGCTGCGCGTGTGTGGAGGAGGGCGGGGGCGCAGCAGCAACGGGAGCATGTGCAAATGACTGCTCATACTACCTCACACTTTACCTCGTCATACTCTTCATCAGCGGTTTCGTCTCATCTCCGACGAAAATCGCCAGTATCACCGTAAAAATGAGGTGGGTAATTAGAAAATGAGAAAGCTAATTAGGAAATGAGATGGATAATTAAAAAAGGTGGTAAATAAAATGAAGTAGGTAATTTAAATAAGGAGGTGGTAATTCAAGAGTTTGGAATTAAACGAAATTACAGTAAGCATTTCTTTAACAAGTAAACACCACGCACAGGCGCGCGCACGCATGCACGCACGCACGCACGCATGACGGCATATCTAGCTCTCGTATGCTGCTATTTGCATGATTGACATTTTTAGATGTCGTGAAAAAGACCTGAGTCTCTATCGCTGGGATTTCTTTCTTCTTACTAGGCTTGCTAGGTAGTACAACATAATCCCAAGCATATTAGTAGGTCTAAGTTAAAACAAACGCAAACATACCCCTAACGTACTCTGGTCCGTCCACTGCCATGCTCTATACAAATTAATATACATATACAAAATCGGGTACGCACGCAGAGAGAAAGAGATGAATCCATTGACGATGACCATTTGAATTGATTTTGATTGACGATGATATTGACTTTTTATCTTTTGCTGTCCCTCAGCGTGGCAGTGTTTATGCCGGGACCGATCATAGGTGGCGCCGCGATCGACGCCAGCGCATCCTCCTGGCAGATTGACGCATGCGGTGAAACGGGGTCTTGTTGGATGTACGCAACGATCAACTACGCTACACTCTGGCACGGCATTGCGCTAGAGTTAGTGCGCAGCCACCTGTCCTGTATGCTGATGCGTTTCTGACCGGTGGCACAGGGGAAACTGGCCGGTGAATGGACAACGCCTATGGACAGATGAGAATCAGGGAGAGCGGGAGGGAGGCGGAAGGGAAGAGGAAGGTGGAGATGTTGAAGGACGAACGCCGGCGGGCGGCTACCTAAAATTCTTGTTTGCATGACGCCCGCGTGTTTTTTTTATACGCTGTGTCATTTGCGATAATACGATACGTGTGATGTGTGTGTGGTGTGTGTGTGTGTGTGTGTGTGTGTGTGTGTGTGTGTGTGTGTTTGTTGTGTGTGTGTTTTGTGTGTGGTTTGTGCGTGGTCTGTGCGTGGCGTGTGTGTGTGTGCGTGCCGTAGCGTGCCGGCATGCGAGTGGTGTGGTGTGTGTGTGTCGTGTGTGTGCGTGCGCGCGTGGTGTAATGTATGTGTATGGTGTCTGTATCGTGGCGTGCGTTGTGTGTGGTTGTGAGTGTGTGTGTGTGTGCGTTGTGCGTGTGTGCGTGCGTGCGTACGTGCGTGCGTGCGGCGTGCGTGTGTATGTTGCGTGTTTATGTGCGTGTATGGTGTGTGTGTGTGTGTGTGTGTGCGTGGTGTGTGTGCGTTGCATGCGCGCGCGTGGGCGTGTGATTCATAACGATTGATTTCTCACATCGTCTATCTCCAGTTGAAACTTAAAGTAATTTTGTTTGTTCTTCGATATCCATGTTAAACACGTTCAACGCGAAACACGAGTATAAAATCGTTCGAACGCTGCAAAAACGCACGGCCGCGAGAAACACGATAACTCGTGGCAAAGAAAATAATATAAAAAAAATAAAAATTTTTTGGAATGTCTTTTACTATTTCTTCCTATAGATGGCAGGGGCTATAAACGCTAGACAATTCAATAGGTCAACTGTATAAACTCGCCAGTAGTAGATGAACATAATTTATACAATACTTTACTAGTTGTTTGGAATGTTATTTGGGAGTTTTTGGGACTTGATTGTAATGTGTTTATTCACTGCGGCCAAAGGGCGTTTGACTCGCTCGTGTGTTTGTGAAGGTTGTTTTTTATGTTCTGAAAGTTGTGTTGATTATTGATAGATCACGGGTATAGATTCCGGTGTTTGTTTTGAATGTCTGAGAGTAAATTTATATATATACTTATACTGCCACTAATGTATAATAATTTTATAGCTAGTTAAACCTGCAAAACATTTTTGTGTAATAGGTATTAAGCGGATGAACAAATTATATTAGATAGAGCGATATATATGTAAACAATATTAACGTTTTGCAGTATATTAACAGAATCCAGGTATCATAGAAGGTACAGAAAAGTAAAGTTTTTTCCTCTGTACTCCAGTCTGAAACGTGTTGAGATATATCAGGGTAATAATTAGGGAGGAGTTGTGACATCAATTAAACAGGGAAAATTCGTCATTTCTAGCGCTATATAATCAACCTATACGATTACTACACGTTAACTCATCAAGCTTGAGCTCAAATCGGACAAAGTACATCGCGCCATCATCGTACGAAATCGTTCCTCGGTAGACACCGCGCAATCGTAAGATACAGCCTAACGTCCGACACCGATTCTCCATTCTCTGGCCATGCATCGCAACCCATTACCCCAAATTCAAACAATAAGGCAGCTACCTACACGCGCCTATTGCTAACTGATCGAAGCAGTGGCTCCGCTGGGAGATTAGGCATCAAACTCGCGAGATACCTTGACCCGGTACACGAGCTACACACCGGCCACCTTTTGACAATACTGGCATGCCTTCACGCACGCACGTTAACCGCCATGATTAGCTCCGTCGAGTGTTGCGTCGATAGCTCCAATCCCCTGCGAGCCACACGCCAATTCAAGCTACCAAGACAAACACAGCGACGTGCGCCAGGTGGCTGCTTTTCTGAATTATAGGCGCGCAATGGGGCGTTGGAGTTAATGGCCAGAGAATGGAGAATCGTGTCGTACGTTTAAGGCTGGTATCTACGGATGCGGGTGTCTACGAGGAAACCGATTTCGTACGATTGATGCGAATGTAACTGTGTCCGATTTGAGCTCAAGTTGGATGAATGTTACGCGTAGTAAATCGTAAGTATTATAAGGCTAGTAAATGACGAATTTCCCTTTGTTATTGATGTCACAGCTCCTCCCATATGTATCTACCCTGATATTTATTAATTAAACGCGCCTCTGATTGAAGCTTTTAATATGTACGTTTGCAGCTTTGTGTATTTGTGTTGCTTGTTGTAGTTTTTTATACTTTGATGCTAAGTGATAGTGATGATGTTTAGACTGAATAAAATAAGAAGCGGCAAGCGATGTGGTTAGGGTTTCAGCGCTAGCTTCTAAAGGTTGAGTCATATCGAGATATATATATTAATATATATATATAATAAATATATATTAGAGAGAGAGATAGAGAGAGAGAGAGGCGGAGAGAGAAGAAAGAGAGAGAGAGAGAGCGCGCGCGAAGAGAGAGAGGAGAGAGCGGCGCCGCGAGAAGAGAGAAGAGAGAGGAGAGAGGAGAGAGAGAAGAGAGAGAGATGGAGAGAGAGAGAGAAGAGTGTGTGTGTGTGTGTGTGCATGTGTGTGTGTATGTGTGTATGTGTGTGTGTGTGTGTGTGGCTGTGTGTGTGTGTGTGTGTGTGTGGTGTGTGTGCGTGTGCGTGTGTGTGTGGTGTGGTGTGTGTGTGGGTGTGTGTGTGTGTGTGTGTGTGTGTGTGCCTAGCGTGCGGGCCAGCGCGCGTGTGTGATGGTGCCTACGTGTGGGCGTGTGTGTGTGTATGTGTGGCCTACTGCGGGCGCAGGCAGGCGTGTGTGTATGCCTACGGTCGGGCGCGCGCGCGTGTGTAATGTAATGTTGCCTCTAAGCGTGCGGGCGTGCGTTGTTGTGGTCGTGTGTGTGTGTGTGGTATTGCCAACGTGCGGGCGTGCGCCAGCGTGTGTGTGTGGTGTGCCTACGTGCGGGCGCGCGCGCGCAGTGTGTGCGTGGTGTGTGTATGTGTTGTACTTACGTGCGGGGCCCCCCGGCCGCGCAGCGCGGTTCGTGTGGTGTCCTACGTGCGGGCGCGCGCGCAGTGTGTGTGTGTAACCTAGGACACTATAGGACGTAACGGACGAACGCGCAAACGGTTAACGTCACTTGCCTTGGCCACCCGGTCAAGTATGCGTGAGCGGAGCTGATACTACAAGTACGACTGACCTAGAGGAGGGGGAACAAAAGCAGCATAACAATAAAGAAAGCGACACGCGGGGTATCGCCTACGACCTAATAAGGCACTGAGGTCACAACGCGACGGCGGCAGATAAAATAAAGCGAATGTAACAAGAGTAAAGAGATAGAGGAGGTGTTGCTGGACCAGCCGTGCGCCGCTAACCGCCAAATCGCGCCGCCAAAGTGATCGATACTAAATACTGTTTACTTTATTTGTTCGATAGTTAATATTGCTGATTAACGTGTAAGGGAGCAGTACGGCGTTCAGTAATGCGGTGAAGGAATAATACGTACATACGTTTACTTAATTGTTTGATAGTTAATTTATGTGAATTACGGGTAAGGAAGGCGTACGGCGGTTTCAGTAATGCGGTGAAGGGATACGTACATATGTTCACCTTATTTGGTTGATTAAGTTCACGATCAATTGTGATTGCTTCCGCATCAGTTTATGTAAAGGACGACTGTAATAGCCAATGGGGGTGTTAAGATTGTACGTGGGCGGTGCCGAGTAGCAGTTTAATAAATACTATGTGTGTGTGTGTACAATATAAATTACCTGTTTGCGTTTGTGTAATCAGCTGACTGGTTTTTTACATCCTCGAGCGGGCCTTATTCCTTCGCAAGGTAACAGAACATAAATAACGATCACGCGTCGGCGGGGGCTTAATAAAGAAGCACGCGGTGACCATAAAATGATGGCCGTCAGTGACGCACAAGGGATATAAATTTCAGTCACGTGATACGATAGCGCTTAAACGCATGAGTGATCTAAATCGCGATTGTTTTCAGCAGTTAACTGCCACATCCGTTTCAGAAATCGCAGGGCCCAGTAACGTAGTAAGGGGTTTGAGGTAATACTATTGGGGGGACGCTAGAGCTTAGGCCGTACGATGGCGCAAGCGATAACATATGGGGGATATTGTTCAGATTATGGAGCAAGCACTGAGTCGCAGTGGTAAGAGAGATAAGAGATGAAAGATGAAACTACAGAGGATACGACGGAAATACGGAAAATTTACGGGGTCCGGGATGGCGCAGGTAGATAGCATGAAATTTAGGGAAATATGAGAGGCAGTTAGAGGGAATAGGCGCTCGCTGGGGACGAACGGCGGATTAAAAAAGCAGGTGTCTTGATGCGAACGGCAGGGGCGGCTTACGATTTTGCATCCGACAAACAAGGGAGAACGCGGCGATAGGGGCGAGGCAGCTGCTAGAGCTGATGAGGGTGAGATTCGGGGGATGCAGCGAACGGCTAGCTTGCGAACAAGGAATTGAAAAGGATCGCGCAGAGGCGGGACGAGCACGATCCAGGAGTTGAGAACGCATCGCCAGGGTATATTGGTACAGCTTACCCGGGGAAAGATAGGACAGGCACCGGGGATGCAGGGGAATTAGTGGAGTTATTATAGATGGGTTGGCTAAAAGGCGATTAAAGAAAACTAATCGCAGCAGAACCCGTACCCTGCCAAGCAGCGGCAAATTGGCGAGGGAAAGAGTAGCAGATTAGACAGAGAGTAGCATTGAGGAAAAGAGAAGTCCCGATGAAGAGATAGCGTCAGCCGAAGGGAAGCGGAAAGTCAAATGAGGCAGATGGTAAAGCGAGGTAAGGGGAATGTAAGGAGCGTGACTAATAGGCCTAAGAAATCATAGACCGCAGCTCGCTCGGCGCGTTCCGCCTACCGAGACCGCCAGCACAGAGGGAAATTAGGCCAGCGCGGGGGAATGGGGGAGATAACGCGCCGGCACTGGACAAGTCCAGGCGGCGGCCCACCCAAGATAGGTCGAAGCACCATGCAGGGTACGCAGTATAAATGGAACACCCAGGGCAAGCGTTGTGCGCTAGTGTAACCAGCCAGGGCATATGCTGAAGACAGTGCCAAAGGCAATTTAAACCCCAGATCCGCTGTACTGAAGCAAGGAAGGTCAGAACAGGGCAGCCGAACAAGGTTTTTTCGCTTGCCGCTCAGAAGAAATGCGTCAACAGTATCTCAGAAGAATCCGCTTTGCCAATTATGGTCGCGGACGTGAAATCCAAAGGGCCACCGACACGGGAGTAATCGATTAATGCTCTTTAGACTGCGGGCAGATGTTTGCCGTAGCTTTCAGCGAACGTTCGGAGGGCAGGTTACCGGAGGCAGACAGACGAAGGATGAGAAAGGTAGATAAGGGAACTTAGTATTGAAAAAGCAGCCGACGGCCGGACAAAGGGCATAACGGGGTTAGCAGATAATTTGTACTAACGATAGAAAATGTGTCAGGCGAGTAGAATGGGCGTATCACCGAAGGGTTACCGCAAGATTTGCTTGCTAGGAGCCGATTTCGTTTGAGAACAGCAAGAGCGACAATAGATTTCGATCACAGGGTATAACGCAGGAGATTGATAAGTACCGCTATTAGCGAAAACGTCGAGGGGAATGTGTGACGGATAGATACTTACCAGGGTTAAGAAAACGAGG
>NW_014579692.1:0-1449 GCF_000485595.1 Priapulus caudatus
GTGTGTGTGTGTGTGTGTGTGTGTGTGTGTGTGTGTGTGTGTCGCGCGTGTGTGTGTGTGTGTGTGTGCGTGTGTGTGTGTTTGTGTGTTTGCGTCCGTGCGTGCGTTCATGCGTGCGTGCATGCGGGCGTGAGTGTAAGTGCATGGTGTGTGGTGTGTATTGGTGTGTATGTGTGCGTGCGTGCGTGCGTGCGTGCATGCGTGCATATGCGGACGCGTGCGCCTGTCAGTGTTTCTCTCTGCCTGTCTGTCTGTCTGTCTGTTTGCTAGCCTGTCTCTGTCTGTCCCTCCGACATATCAGATATCTGTATCCTACTTCGTAATGCACTACGCGTAGCCTGTCAAATTGTTTTAGATCTAAAGTCCTGTAGCCAGAGTTGTGTATTTTGTAACCATCGAAGGAAACGTTCAATCAGCGAAGATTTCTGAAACGTATTTTTGTTGACAGTACGTCGTTCTTTGCGTCAAAAGCTCGGAGCGAAATCGCTAAATTCGCCCATGCGACCTTTGCGCACAGGCAAGATCGATACTAGCATTTGCGCAGTCGGCTCAACCCTCTCACCAATTACTCTAGGGCCCACACAGGAATCTCAGTAATTTTGCATTTCCAATTTGATTGGTGCGCACGCATTCACCCAACTGACACGAGAGCCCCTGCGTGATCATGATTGTATGCGACTTCGTAAAAAAAAACTTTCGCGACTTCGCGACTTTATGCGATTTCGTAAAAAAAATGCGACTTCGTAAAACATGACTAAATAGTCATTAGTTTATTGACCTGTTTTTGTCGAGAACGATTAATTGATGTACGCAATAGGTGACCGGTTGACCCTGTCAATTATGACCTTCGGCTTGGCAGATCGTATGCGCCACTCAAGCACTCGCGTTCGTAGCGGGCGAGGTCAGAGAGTATACTTTACTATAGTGTAGAGAGATCTACCCTGCCATTTTACTAGATGGCAGTCATGCATGGGCCGTTATTAGAAGAACGAGAAGAAAGCGATTTGGTAACAATTAAAAGTACAAACAGTAAAACGAAAGCAAAGTTATTTGGCTGATTTCCTCTGAATTTGAAAACGCATGTCCATTCATTTCATTAAAGCGCATTCAACAAAGAGTAAATATCGGAAGTGGATAACTTACCCGTTCCTGTAAATATAAATGCAGTGTTAACACTGCATGAGGAAATATCTGCATAAAATTGCAATAGCCGTAAAATGATATGGTGACTACATAAATTTGACTCTATAAATAACTTTATTGGAGTAAATCTGCAATTACGTGAATAGTATCTGTCCGTGAATGCGTGTGTGTGTGTGTGTGTGTGTGTGTGTGTGTGTGTGTGTGTGTGTGTGTGTGTGTGTGTGTGTGTGTGTGTGTGTGTGTGTGTGTGTGTGTGTGTCGTGTGTGTGTGTGTGTGTGTGTGTGTGTGTGTGTGTGTGTGTGTGT
>NW_014579692.1:2742-4027 GCF_000485595.1 Priapulus caudatus
TGCGTGTGTGTGTGTATGTGTGTGTGTGCGTGCGTGTGTGTGTGTGTGTGTGTGTGTGTGTGTGTGTGTGTGTGTGTGTGTGTGTGTGTGTGTGTGTGTATATCCGTGTTTACACGCGCGCGTGCCTATAGCAGTAGCAGCACGCGACACGTTGTAGATAATTACGTTATAATTAGCGAGTGCGATAATTAGCGACAAGAACGTAAACACGCAGCAGCGATACATTGTAACAACATCCGCTAACTAACAACTAATAACGACGACGATGATGATGATGATGATGGATAATGCTGCTCCGCTTTGCGCGCGCGCCGTAATGTGTGTTTATCGTAATAACCTACTTAATAACGATATTAATGGCGATACGTTACTGTCCCGATGACGTCACCATGCACGACGATGGAGGTGTTATGATACGTAATGAGCGACGGAGACAAAATACTAATTATCGTAATTATGAAATTATTAGTTTACGTCTTTGTCTCTTAGCTTTGAGTTTACAAGATAGTTCGCCTGATACCCGGTCGGCGAAATGTCGGCTGCGTATTCGTCGGCAGAATCAGCGCGTCAGTGTCGTACGCGTCGGTTACTCCAGTGCTTCTTAAACTGATGAATGGTTCACCCGAGGGTAAAGGAAATCATTTTGGGGTGAATAAAACTTAGTCTTAGAGAACAAAGAAATTTAGTCGCTGGTGTATGAAATGTTGTGATGAAGACTCGAGGGTGAATGACACTGACATAGTTTGGAACGAAGCACTGGAGCACTCCACTACTCCTGGCTTTCCTCCCTCCTTCCCTTCCCCCTCCTCGTTTCCCTTCCCTTCCTCCCTCCTCGTTTCCCTTCCCTTCCTCCCTCCCTCCTTTCCTTCTCTTCTTCCCTCCCTCCTTTTCCTTCCCTTGCTCCCTCCTTCTTTTCCTCCTTTTCATCCCTCCTTCTTTTCCTCCTTTTCATCCCTCCTTCTTTCCCTCCCTCCTTCTTTCCCTCCCTCCTTTTCATCCCTCCTTCTTTCCCTCCCTCCTTTTTTTCCTTCTCTTCCTCCTTCATTTTTTTCCATTCCATGCCTCCCTCTTTCTTTTTATCCCTCCCTCCTTCTCTCCCCCTCCTCTCCCTTCGCGTATACATTATGAGAGGAAGAGAGACGGTTGGCACAATGGCTCGCCGTAAAAAATAGCTTCAATTTCATCTGCCGCCACGCTGGGTAGCCCCGCTGTCATTTGTGATTTGTTTTGGGCGAGCGTTGAATGCGGGGCGCTGTGGGAGCGAGTGTTTCATTAGAGCAGCCAG
>NW_014579692.1:5473-6847 GCF_000485595.1 Priapulus caudatus
CAGCAGTAGTAGCAGCAGCAGTAGCAGCAGCAGCAGCAGCAGCAGCAGCAGCAGTAGTAGCAGTAGCAGCATCCATCTCTCGCACGTTTGTCAACAGTAAGAATCATCGGACGAGTGTCTGAGAACAATGATATCCATCAGCCGAGTGACCAGAAACAACGAAGGCGGTTAGAATAACATTTGTAGAGCCATCACGATGGGTCAGCGGGTAAACACTAGCAAACAGTGGTTGAATCCCCGCAATCAATGGCCCGTCTGGACCTGTGAGGAACCTCACAGTCTAGCTGGCCAATCTCCACCAACAATGATTGCTCGGGGGAGATGCTGGGAATGGCTTCCACGGGCTTCCTTTCTTGCGGACAATCCTTTCTTCTAAACGCAAGTTACTGGCGAATTTCAGTCTGAAATCGAGAAAGGCGGGTGTATATCCCCGAGGACAGCTCGGCTCCTCTCCTTCTCTCGCTACCGAGGATGCTTTCACAATTGTTTGTCTTCAGCCTTCTTGCCGTATTCGCCTCCACTTCTGCCTTCCCATTCTGTTTTTTCTTTCTCCTCCTCCAGTCACTTGCTTTTCTACCCTTCTCCTTATAATTTCCTCCGCTCCTCCGTCTCTCATTTAACATCGTCCCCTTCTTCTCATCCTCCCTCCCTGTCTTCTCTCTTCCTCCTCCTGTCTTTCCCTTCGTTTACAAAATGTAGGTTCTCTAGACCAGGAGTTATTAACCTGTGGTCCATGGACCCCATGGGAAATTTTGTGTTTATGTACTCATGTGCACTTTTCTAGGGAGGGGTCCGAAGCTTTCACGAGATTCTCAGAGGGATCCATATTACTCAAAAAAGGTTAAGAGCCACTGGTCTAGACAGATACTAGACAGGCATGCAGCCACGCCTGTCCCTCTTCTACGATAGCGAGTTCTCAGAATATTTCTCAATCTGTTGCAGGTTTACATCTTAGTTCAAGCATGACAATTAGGTGACGAAATCCATACTCTGTGGGATATATTTTAATTTTCTCTACTTTTTTACGCATACACCTTAGTAGTACTTAACAAAAATATCACAAATATACAGGGTACCTATACTAGCTCTAGAACTATAGCCCTTCGCTCTGCCACAGGGCTAGCTCTAGAACTATAGCCCTTCGCTCTGCCACAGGGCTAGCTCTAGAACTATAGCCCTTCGCTCTGCCACATTCCGCCTGTACTAGAACTAGGTACCTGCTACCTGCGACAGATACGTGCAGCACATACGCTATCAATGTGTATGAAACACGTTGTACACGTTGTGCAGACGTTGTAATATGAATGTAATGGCAGCTCAACAAGTGCCGGCGGCTGCGGCGGCGGCGGCGGCGGCGGCGGCGGCGTGACGTCA
>NW_014579692.1:13571-17964 GCF_000485595.1 Priapulus caudatus
GTTGCGTGCGTGCGTGTGTGACCGCATGTGCGTTGGCCGGTATGCTGTGCGGTGCGCATGTGTGGACTGTATGTCTGGTGCGGTGCGCGGCATCACGCATCGGCGACGTGCGTGCGCATGTGCTGTTTGTGTGTGTGTGCTTGGGTGTGTGTATTGTCGTTGGCTGTGTGTGACTGTGCTGCGTCACCGTCGCGCATGGGTGTGGACTGTGTGTGTGACGTGCGTAGTGTGCGATGTGTGTGATTTGCCGCATGTAGTGCTGTGTTGCGACATGTGGATGTGTGTGCGCGCCATGTGCTGATGATGTGCGCATGATATGTACCGCAGGCAGTAAACAGTTTAAACGAGACACAGACCAATAATACCACCCGACAAAACTGTGAACACTCTCTCTCTCTCATATCATCCCGATCTCTCTTCTGTCTGTCTCTCATCTCTCTCTCTACTCTCATCTCTCTCTCTCATATCACTCCTCTCTCTGTCTGCCCTGTCTGTGTCTCTCACTCTTCTCTCCTCTCTCTCTCTTACTCTCTCTCTCTCTCTCTCTTCTCACCTCTCTCCTCTCTCTCTCATCTCTCTCTCATCACTCATCTCCTTCTCCCTCCCTCTCTCTGACTCTGGTCTGTCTCTCTCCTCGCAGCGCTCATCTCTCATGTCTGAGATCTGATCTGTCTCTCTCTGCTCATCCTCTCTCTCTCATCTCTCCCCTTCATCTCGATCTGATCTGAATCTCTCTCTCAGCGAGTCGCTACTCTCTCTGTCTGTCTGTCTCTCTCTCTCTCTCCTCTTCTGCATCTGCTCTTCTCTCTTTTCATCATCTCTCGATTCTCTATGTCTATGTCTCTTCCTACTACTCTCTCATCTCTCTCTCTCTACGCTCTCTCTCTACTCTATCTCTCTCTCTAATGTACTCTACTGTCTGTCTTATCTCTCTCTTACTACTCTCTCTCTTCCCTCTCATCGCTCTTCTGTCTCTCTCATCTCTCTTCTTCTATCTCTACTCTCCGTTCGTAAGTTGAATCCGCTCGCTAGTCGTCGTCGGCGGAGGACCGGGCAGAGAAAGCCATCGTCAACTCGGAAGTAATTACAAACTGTAGGCTCGGCTCGCTGACTTACGACTCGGCGTCGCAGTCGTCGGCCGAGGACGGTGACGCGCGCGGGTGCAATATATATTATTAAAAAAATATAATTAAATAAAAAGAATTGTTCTACTAAAAAGATAATTGTCGTAGTCAGAATGAAGGCTGTACATATACTCAAATATAGCTTGTTGTGGGGAGAGGGGATGGGAGACTGAGGAAAGGCAGCAGGGAAGATAGCTGGGAGCGGTAAAAGAAGAAGGAGGCTGAGCGAAGGACAGGGGAGGCAAGGGGAAGGACGCGAGGATATAAAGTAGGTGTTTTGTACCCTACATGCTAGGGCGCTCACCTAATTATAAACACAGGTCTACTAATAAAAGTTAATTAGGAAAATCTATGCTGAGATATCACATAACAATTTTAAAGGTATATTCATCACAAACACACTAACGTAGCCAGATTGTGTACTGGCTGGTATACGCAGCGGGCACTTACATGCAAGGTCTTCCTCCTATTTCTTAAATTATGTCAACTGATGGAATGTTAACATATAAATCTATGTTAGGATAACTCCTCTTCATTTTAAAATGCATAATCTTTGCAAAATACGATTTCTCTCGGGAGATATTGCGCATGCGCGCGCACCGTGTTAGGCTTGCAGTGCTGTCTAAGGCAAACTTTATAATATAGCTTGCTACGGGGGAGAGAAGATGGGAGACTAAGGAAATGCGGCAGGGAAGATAGCTGGGGGCGGTCGAAGAAGAAGGAGGCTGAGCGAGGGACAGTGGATGCAAGGGGAAGGTCGCGAGGGCATAAAGTAGGTGTTTTGTACCCTACATGCTAGGGCGCTCTCCCAATTATAAAAATAGGGCTAGTGATAAATGTTTATTAAAGAAATCTATGAGGAGATACCCCCTAACCAGTTTAAATGCATATTCATCACAAAATATAACTTCTCTGATGAGATATTTCGCATGCGCAAACACACTAACGTAGCCAGGTTGTGTACTGGCTGGTATACGCAGCGGGAACCTTACATATAAGGCCTTCCTCCTATTTTTTAAATAATGTCTACTGATGGAATGTTATCATATAAATCTATGCTAGAATAACTCTTCTTTATCTTAAATGCATAATCTTTGCAAAATACAATTTCCCTCGGTAGATATTGCGCATGCGCGCGCACCGTGCTAGGCGTGCAGTGCCGTCTGAGGCAAACTTCATAATATAGCTTGCTGAAGGAGAGAGGAGATGGGAGACTGGGGAAAGGCAGCAGGGAAGATAGCTGGGGGCGGTAGAAGAAGGAGGAGGCTGAGCGAGGGACAAGGGGAGGCAAGGGGAAGAACGCGAGGGCATAAAGTAGTTGTTTTGTACCCTAGATGCTAGGGCGCTCTTCCAATTATAAGCACAGGTCTACTGATACAAGTTTATTAGGGAAATCTATGCTGAGATATCCCCTAATCATTTTAAATGTATATTCATCACAACATATAACTCCTCTGGTGAGATATTGCGCAAGCGCTAACACACTAACGTAGCCAGATTGTGTACTGGATGGTATACGCAGCGGGGACCTTACATTTAAGGTCTTCCTCCTATTTCTTAAATGATGTCTACTGATGGAACGGTATCATAGAAATCTATGCTAGGATACCTCCTCTTCATTTTAAATGCATAATCTTTGCAAAATACAATTGCTCTCGAGAGATATTGCGCATGCGCGCGCACCGTGTTAGACGTGCAGTGCCGTCTGAGGCAATCTTTATAATATAGCTTGATGAGGGAAATAGAGAATGGGAGACTGAGGAAAGGCGGCAGGGAAGATAGCTGGGAGCGGTAGAAGAAGAAGGAGGCTGAGCGAGGAACAGGGGAGGCAAGGGGAATGTCGCGAGGGCACAAAGTAGGTGTTTTGTATCCTACATGCTAGGGCGCTCTCCCACTTATAAATACAGCTCTACTGATAAAAGTTTATTAGGGAAATCTATGAGGAGATACCCCCTAACCATTTTAAATGTATATTCATCACAAAATATAACTCCTCTGGTGAGATATTGCGCATGCGCTAACACACTAACGTAGCCAGATTGTGTACTGGCTGGTATACGCAGCGGAGACCTTACATATAAGGTCTTCCTCCTATTTCTTAGATGATGTCAACTGATGGAATGTTATCATATAAATCTATGCTAGGATAACTCCTCTTAATTTTAAATGCATAATCTTTGCAAAATACAATTGCTCTCGAGAGATATTATGCATGCGCGCGCACCGTGTTAGGCGTGCAGTGCCGTCTGAGGCAAACTTCATAATTTAGCTTGCTGCGGGGGAGAGGGGATGGGAGACTGAGGAAAGGCGGCAGGGAAGATAGCTGGGGGCGGTAGAAGAAGAAGAAGGCTGAGCGAGGGACAGGGGAGGCAAGGGGAAGGATGCGAAGGCATAAAGTAGGTGTTTTGTACCCTACATGCTAGGGCGCTCTCCCAATTATAAACACAGGGCTATTGATAAATGTTCATTAGGGAAATCTATGAGGAGATACCCCCTAACCATTTTATATGTATATTCATCACAAAATATAATTTTTTTTGGTGAGATATTGCGCATGCGCTAACACACTAACTTAGCCCAATTGTGTTCTGTCTGGTATACACTTCGGGAACCTTACATGCAAGGTCTTCCTCGGATTTCTTAAATGGACCTCGGATTTCTTAAATGGACCTCGGATTTCTTAAATTCCTATCTCTGTATGTAGGTATAGCATGACACCATCGCCAGAGCAGTGACACCACATAGCAGTAGCGAGGATGAAAGCGTATTCGTGCAAACGCAATATCTGTCGACAGCATTGATATTTTACCAAAGTTAGTCCTTTAAAATGATTGGTGTATCTGAGAGTAGATATATATGATAAATTTCCATCGCCTAAATTCTAGTCATGGGTAGGAACATGCCCTAGCATGCGGGGTGCCGGCGGCACATACATTCTGGACACTATCTGGCCACGTTGCTATATTTTACGGGCCAAGATATGCGTACGCGCAAGGGCAATATCTATCGATAGCATTGATATTTTGCATAATTTTATCATTTAAAATGGTGTTGGGGGAATCTGACAGTAGATATGATCTGACAGTAGATATACATGATTCATATTTATCGCTTAAATTTGATTTATTAATAAGAACATGTCTTAGTATATTATATCAGGAGCGAATAATATAGATAGATCTATTATTCACTCCTGAATATATGGTGCCGGCGGCAGATACATTGCTCTCTCTCTCTCTCTATGTCTGTCTCTCTCTCTCTCTCTCTCT
>NW_014579692.1:22395-24188 GCF_000485595.1 Priapulus caudatus
CTCTCTCTCTCTCTCCCTCTCTCTCTCCCTCACTCTCTCTCTCTCTCTATGTCTGTCTCTCTCTCGCTCTCTCTCTCTCTCCCTCTCTCTCTCCCTCACTCTCTCTCTCTCTCTATGTCTGTCTCTCTCTCTCTCTCTCTCCGTCGTGTCGTCGCTGTCGTCGTCGGCGGAGGCGGCGGCATCGTCAACGTCGGAAGTAATTACAAATGTAGGTCGTCCGCTGACTTACGACTCGGCGTCGGCGTCGTCGGCAGAGGAGGTGACGCGCGCGCGTGTGTCTATCTGTCTCTATCTCTCTCTCTTTATCTCTCCCTCTCTATCTCCCGCTCTATCACGCTCTCTCTCTCTCACCGTCTCTCTTGGCGCTCACCCGCGCATCAGAGCACGGACGAAAATGTTAGTTCTCATTCTATTTATTTGCTCGGCGGCTTTATCTATTCGCCTTCTTATCTATCTTTATCTTATCTGGTCGCGTCGCGACGTCAGTCACACTTTTTTACGCGCGTGAAAATATAGTGTAATTGAATGGACACGTGGGTGCTGCAGAGGGAGTGCCAGTTGAGGAGGGAACGGCTCTTGGCTATTACGCAGACTTTTGGCACTCATTGCCGACGGTACCAGCTTGTGCAGGAAGAAGACCAGTGGCGTAGTTATGGGGGGAGCAAAGGGGGCCATGACCACCCTGTTGATTCGAAAGTAAAAAAAATAAAATTCAATAAAAAGAATTGTTCTACTAAAAAGATAATTGTCGTAGTCAGAATGAAGGCTGTACGTATACTCAAATATAGCTTGTTGTGGGGAGAGGGAAAGGCAGACTGAGGAACGGCAGCAGGGAGGATAGCTGGGGGCGGTAGAAGAACAAGGAGGCTGAGCGAAGGACAGGGGAGGCAAGGGAAAGGACGCGAGGATATAAAGTAGGTGTTTTGTACCCTACACGCTAGGGCGCTCACCTAATTGTAAACACAGGTCTACTAATAAAAGTTAATTAGGAAAATCTATGCTGAGATATCCCATAACCATTTTAAAGGTATCTTCATCACAAAATATAACTTCTCTGGTGAGATATTGTGCATGCGCTAACACACTAACGTAGCCAGATTGTGTACTGGCTGGTATACGCAGCGGGAACCTTACATGCTAGGTCTTTCTCCTATTTCTTAAATGATGTCTACGGATGGAACGTTATCATATAAATCTATGCTAGGATAACTCCTCTTCATTTTAAATGCATAATCTTTGCAAAATACAATTGCTCTCGAAAGATATTGCGCATGCGCGCGAACCGTGTTAGGCGTGCAGTGCCGTCTGAGGCAAACTTTATAATATAGTTTGATGAGGGAAATAGAGGATGGGAGACTGAGGAAAGGCGGCAGGGAAGATAGCTGGGGGCGGTAGAAGAAGAAGGAGACTGAGCGAGGGACAGAGGAGGCAAGGGGAATGACGCGAGGGCACAAAGTAGGTGTTTTGTACCCTACGTGCTAGGGCGCTCTCCCAATTATAAACACAGCTCTACTGATAAAAATTTATTAGGGAAATCTATGAGGAGATACCCCCTAACCATTTTAAATGTATATTCGTCACAAAATATAATTTTTTTGGTGAGATATTGCGCATGCGCTAACACACTAACTTAACCCGATTGTGTACTGTCTGGTATACACTTCGGGAACTTTACATGCAAGGTCTTCCTCGGATTTCTTAAATGAACCTCGGATTTCTTAAATTCCTATCTCTGTATGTAGGTATAGCATGACACCATCGCCAGAGCAGTGACACCACATAGCAGTAGCGAG
>NW_014579692.1:25122-27639 GCF_000485595.1 Priapulus caudatus
GAGAGAGAGAGAGAGAGAGAGAGAGAGAGAGAGAGAGAGAGAGAGAGAGAGAGAGAAAGAGAGAGAGACTGCGTGCATGTGTTAGATAAACCACCCTCTCAATTTTAGCACAACGACGGACCTCGCACGTGCGGGAAGAAACAACAGTCTCTAGCCAGTGACGAATAGTGTGTAGAAATGATGCGAAGAATGCTAATGACATTCCATCGCCTCGCAACCACAACTGTAGCCACTGCTGTCAATAACTGCCCGCAAATTTCTGCCGCTAATTCGATTTCGCGGCTTTATTGTGTTCTCGCCTAGATCGAAAAATTGTCATATTCATTCTAACGAATTCGTAGAGGTTGTTAATCTCATGGAGACGACTAGTCCTACTCCTCCTGGTCTGCCTCTCTCGTGTTTACGGTGTTAGCTTGGGTTAGAGGTAGAGAACTGTTCTCTGGGAGCCTCCCCATAGACACAGAGTGCGGGGACGGTCAGGAAGAACATACATTGATATCATGAAGAGGGACGCTGGGGTGGGGACGACCAGTGAGCTGGTGAGTCTAATGTGGGATCAGGGGTTGTGGGGACGCTGGGGTGGGGACGACCAGTGAGCTGGTGAGTCTAATGTGGGATCAGGGGTTGTGGGGACGCTGTATTCGTGCTAGGCTGAGCCTGCCCGAGTGAGTGAGTGAGTGAGTGAGTGAGTGAGTGAGTGAGAGGTAGAGAGCCATGTAGATTTTCTCCACGCATAATGACAACCTGTTCTGCTAGCATCTATGACAAATACTACATACGCATATATAGGCTCTCCTACGACACTATTTGTCATAGGAAGATTCTTCCTATGACAAATATTGTTGTATGTGTTGTGCGCATCATAGGAGTTTAGGAGCGCTATTACGAACGCAAGCAGTGAATTTCAGCTGTAAAGCGGA
This sequence comes from Priapulus caudatus, assembly GCF_000485595.1. Lineage (NCBI taxonomy): Eukaryota > Metazoa > Priapulida > Priapulimorpha > Priapulimorphida > Priapulidae > Priapulus > Priapulus caudatus. The sequence goes on from NW_014579692.1 coordinate 26,043, forward strand.
ACGAGGTTGACTCGCCAATATTTGTCATGCGCGTTTCCATGCGGATTATTGACTAATTGTCTGGATGATGGGAAGAGTGAAATGTCAGAGGCGCGTGATGCTCGAGGCGGCAAACAAGAGCTTCATTAAGCTAATTAACCGCGAACCGGAGGATGAATGGAAGGAGATGATAAGAAGAGGAAGAGGAGGAGGAGGAGGAGGAGGAGGAGGAGTAGGAAGGTGAATAGGGGGCGAGGCAGGAGAAATTGAAGGTTAGAAGGACGAAGAAGGACAGTAGCGAACGAAAGAAGGGGAGGGATGAGGTGGCCGGGGAGACGGATGGACAGTAGACGAAGACGAAAAGCAAAAGAAAACAAAAGAAGGGGAGGAACGAGAAGGGGAAGGATGAGGGAAATGGGATGGAGAAGTTATCAGCGGAATGTAAGTGGAGGAATCAGAGTTTGCGAGGAGGTAGACACCGGAAGCGGTTCATTTAATCAATATCTCCCAGTTTAAACCCCGTGTTCGCGCATGCGCCGTGCATCCGAATATCCTCATTTATTTTTAAATTTTAAATATTAATTTTAAATAATCAGGCGTCGTTCTCGGATGAACGAGCGAACTAATTCGAGCAACTTTGCGTATTTTCTCAACTGCATAACTCAATTAAATCATTAACGCGCCTCCCTTATAACCTATAGTATAGAGCAGTATAATAATTTGTCGTTTTGCAGTGTGTGATGGATTCGCCACATACAGACACTATGAAACACCCATGGGACCAGTTAGTCTCGCATTACTATAAGCTCGGGCAGATAATTTAATCGCCAATTCCCTAACCCTGACCCTAATCCTAAATATCATTCTAGCCATGACTCTAGCCCGAGCCCTAACCCTTAATTTAACCCTCATCCTATCACTCTCATCACATCTTATACTTAACATCACTTATTATTACTGTTCACAATCTTTCTCTACATTACTCTTCTCCCAAACATAGCCCACGGGCTACCCGTGACCCAAACATAGTAAGGAATCAATAAACAAAATATTTAAACACACATTTTATTGATTAAAAATACAAATTGCTCGCGAGCCTGTCTAACATACACTACTTTCAGTAATTGCCGTTATGTAAGGTTTAGCATATAGATGACAATGCTGAGAAAGATAGAGAGATGATATATGAAGGGGTGGAGTTGGGTGGGAGAGCGATTGGGATGCGGATATGGTGGCAGGAGAGGGAGTCTGTCTGTCTGTCTGTATGTATGTGTGTGAGAGGGAGTGTGTGCGTGCGTGCCTGTGTGCCTGTGTGTGTGTGTGCGTGCGTTTGTGTGTGTGTGTGCGTGCGTTTGTGTGTGTGTGTGCTTGCGTGCGTGAGTCCTTGCGTGCCTGTGTGCGTGTGTGCGTGCGTGCGTGTGTACGTGCTTGTGTGTACATACGTGTGCGTGCTTGCGTGCCTGTGTGTGTGTGTGTGTGTGCGTGTGTGTGCGTGTGTACGTGCGTCAGCGTGTGTGCGTGCCTGTGTGTGTGTGTGTGTGTGTGTGTGTGTGTGTGTATGCGCGTCAGCGTGTGTGCGTGCGTGTGTGTGTGTGTGTGTGTGTGTGTGTGTGTATGC
>NW_014579693.1:0-13168 GCF_000485595.1 Priapulus caudatus
GCCAATGCTTCCACGAGAAAAATGGCCGCCACCGTGTGACACGCGTGACGTCAACCCGAAATGTAGCAAAAACACATGGGCAGGCTATGATGACAGCGCTATTACATTCTCGGTGACGTCACCGTTTAGCAGCAACAGCATTTGAAAACGAAAAAACGCAAGTAGTGCTATGCCACTCTAAGGGTATCAGTTATCACCATGTGTTAAACACCTTATAGGTTAAGTTCTTCAAAGGAAGTAGTAAATTAAATTAAAAGCTCATTCTCTGTGGTTCGAGGCATATAGCCACAACTCCCTCCCTGCTAACATGACGTTGCCGAGAGGGTCCACAACCGCGGCAAAGAAGTCGCGCTTTGGGGCATACTGCTGCTATTAAACGTAAATTATCTAAACTTTAAGAATCCTAACCGCTTCTCTGTACCATTTCCCACGCTGGGTGTATATATCTCGTGTTCTAAGAGACATTCGAATACAGATTCCACGAACTGTCTCGCTGTGTTACCATCTTAACTATCGGTTTCAAACTAAACTTAACCATCAAATCCAGACACGTTACAGGACGATGTAAGGCTATGATATCGGCCATAATCCTCCTCTTCCTCGACTCACAGTGGCGGCCACCTCTTGGGCGTACAAAAGAATAACATAACTTTAACGTTTTCCAGTTATCATGTACATCTCCCTCCTTACACAGATCGTACTAAGAATGCATACCTATAAATGAATACAACATTGAACAGTATGTTACTGAAACGAAAATCAGTATAAACAAAAAAAAAACAATCCATTGAATTACGACCGTTATAGCGAGTCCTACACATAGTCACTCAACGTACAGGTGGTTTCCTGTTACCGCCAGCCTTTCGAAACTGGTTCAGGAAGTCTTTCAGACTGACATTACATTCATACTTTGTCACTGGTTTGTCCATTCAGAAATAGCGATTGTCCATCTGGCCTACCGCAGTCCTCACGGGGTTTCGAAAGGTTCGAATGCGTTCCAACGGGCGACTGGTTGGGTCAGTCAGCTTATGTCTTCATTCGTAATCTCCGGCTCTGTAGCTTCTGAGAGGTTTCGCCTCTGGAGTCATTGGTGACCATTTCGACCGTTCCTGCAGTTGGTACAGTGGTTGGAAGGGAATCCTACTCTCAGCATACCGATCCGATTTCTCACTGGTCGAGGCCTGATGGAAGCACGGATGAAAATACTTTCTATCTAAGGTTACGCTCTTGCACACCCGTCCCCCGATTTAATCGCCATCTTCTGTTACACCTGTACCGATACTAAGACAGGATCACCTACACTCAAGGGGCAGACAGCGAGTTTAACAGCGAGGGCGGTAATTTCTCAGCTTTCTGGGCGTTTCACGCTGATATCACTTCATCATAGTCAGCTATTGTTTATACGCCAGTCCTTCCTGCTCAGGGCACTCCTTGTGGTGCTGGAATTACTTCATTCACACAGGTGTCCATTTATAGTGAACCCGCACGGGCTATCCCTGTACTCTTGTGGGGTGTATTCTGATGGATACGAACCACGAGTCCATTTTCAAAATCCACCTTACACTTCGTACACACACGTCTGCGTAGTAGGTTGCTTCGCCTGGTCTTTACCCGCATGTTTCTGCGAACAAGACGGCATTAACTACTTTACTCTGCGTAAAAATAGGTAATAGGCATATCATCTCCTCCGCCACCTCATACCAGACACCTTGAACACCAATTGACGGGAATGGTGTCCATCTATCAGGTATGGCACCTCAGGCACTGCTGTGTCAGCGAATATCAGTCTTAGCTTCGCGGATCGTGGAATTAGCATCTGTGAGCGCAATCTCACGAACTATGAACCAGCCAAGAACCTAGCCAGTCGGTGACTATTAAAATGTGCGACCATGCACAATCACAAAGTCAGACGTTATGAATTGAACGCTGCGCTTTTGGGATTCGGTAGTCATCATCGTGCTCCTTTGGATGCTAGGTAGGTCCTCTCACAGCTCGTTACCAGACTGACAGAACTGTTCTATCATACGCATCAATGCGGGGCCAATAACTATGAGCCTGCCTAGCCTTTGTAGCTCATAACCTCTATGACCAGCCCCCTGCAGGTCCACAGTGTTTCTTTTCTGAGACTGGTAGAATCAACAGGTCTTACCCATGCAGTAAAAAACGCATCATAATGACATCGCAGGTGTCCGAACGATGTACGTTCCAGTTACTTCACTGCGATTGAGCCATCCAAGTCTCGCTCTCTGGTCCAGAAATTCATTAAAGTATTCGTTCCTTCCTTCAGTATTTGGTACTCATTATCACGATCGCAGGCTTCTACTGAACGTCGCTGGAGGTAATAGGACCATCTGCTGTTCTCTCAGCAGGCTGTGCGGATGCTCATTACGGTAGCGGAGTGTCTCTCGCCCTCCTCCCAGGTCTGTCGTCTGAGCTCTTGTCGTCCGGTTACGAAAAAAATGCATCGCCATCAAGTTGGTTTTACCTGATTATTTCCGACTTCCATGTCAAAATTCATGTGCTTTGCCATGTAGGCGAACGATCGAAGACTCGGGTTGGGGACTTCGTCTAGTCGTAGATTGTTCGTCGATCGATACAAAGGGGTTGGTGTATACCGTGTACACTTTGAAACGTAAGGTAATCCCAAGGACTACCCAGCCCTCTTAATGCCCACCGAGAGTGCTTTCATCTCGGCATTCGATTGGCATCCGGTACTTCTCGAGTTCACGTTAGTGCCTACGCTGCCACCAATGGATTGGTTTCCATACCTGGTTTCGGTTGCTTCTGTCTTCAGGACAAACCCAAAACAGACATTGCACGCTGCATCGGCTGTACTAACCAGAACGGGCGCTGACCCAGGCAACGTATATCGAGCCTAAACCAGGAAATTGCTACTAGCATTTCTTTGACGTGTCCCGGCGAAAGCTGTTTTCATAGCCTCTGACATCTCAAACTTTTTGTCAGACTTTTGTTGAGTAGAGTGTCGCAGGGGGGCGCAAAGTTTCCTGCCAATTCTCGGAATCGTATGGCGACACTTGTGCTGGCTTACAACCATGACAAGGATCGCATGTCCTGTTATGCTTTCGTACGCTCAAGGACAATTCTCTGAGAGTGACTCCTATTCGAGCACGGGGCTGAATGGAACTCCATCCTTACTCACCGACAAACACCCGCAACGTCTTCTCTTCGCTTCCTAGTAACTACAAATTCTCTTTTCGTTCAGTCTATGTATACACCCTCGTCAACGACATCGCTCCACGGAACGCTCGACATTGTCATCCAGGTGGTCTTCATCATTCTTCACCATACACAAGGAATCATCTACCACCTCTTAGCGATGTTGTCAGGCCATGAAGAGGATTCTGACATCGGGCGGCGGTTGTAGTGGCGGCTCTGAGAACTAGCTGTTTTCAGTTCCGAAACCGGCGCCGCACTCCTCATACGCCTAAAACGTGCCAATACGGCGCTTATGACAACGTAGGTCAAGTCCTACTCGATTTCCTCTGGGCTATTTCGAAAGTTGGTGGTCACCCTTTCTGGGCCTCAATTTTCGTGAAGCAGTCAGATGCTTCGAGTTTATCTATTTGGCGTTGGAATGTTCTGACTGTCTTCCCAGCGGACAGATGGTGACTCGTAGATCTCGCGTTTGAGACACTTATTCCAGGTGGCTATGAAGTTTACAACATAGGCGATGTCGTGCGCGATGTTCTTCTTTGCTCCACCACTATACGGAAAGCGATCCAGATCACTGTTGCTTAGTCTGAGGTTTATAAATCGCTAGCTTTCTGGAGACTGTTCCTAGTTCTTTACTCATAGATTCTAGGCATCAAGTGGACCAGGGGGACAGGTGCAGTTACGAAACCTGGCATAAAATGTTCTATAGCCATGCGGCAACTGTACGCGGGCTAGTATAGTACTAGAGCTATAAGGGAGGGTACCCTGGGTACGGTTCGATATATTGGAAAGTACCTCGAGGTACTATACGATATATGTCGCTGCGTACCCTGCATTGTCCCACCGTACCCTGCATTGTCCTACCGTACCCTTGCTTTCAGCCAACTGATATCGTAATACATACACTCTGTCAAGTTACCACATCACATGACACATAGAAGAAACCTCAAAACATCGCAATCCAATAAAAATGTATGCTATGTTTGACTATATTTTTCTTTTTCCTTTTTCATATATATTCATATTTTCATTTTCATATTCATTTTCATATCATTCAAATATTCATGATCTGAGAGAAATTTTTCCAAATGTACACCACCAACGGGCACAACAGTGCTATCAACCTGCATGTTGCATAATTACATGGTGATACATACAATTTCCAGAAGAAATGCGAATACTGAAACGAATATTTTGCAGGAACGGACCGGAAACAAGGAACGGGAGCATAAAGTCAGGGTACGGTGGGACAATGCAGGGTACGCAGCGACATATCGTATAGTACCCCGAGGTACTTTCCGATATATTATATATCGAACCGTACCCAGGGTACCCTTCTATAGTACCCCGGAGGACATAGACCCTATCAGCGTTATTGATTTGCTTGTTTATTTCGGAATTTTAAATTTAACGCCGACTGATGAGTGATGTGTCGTTGCTTCATTCAGTTTATTTATCAAAATTTTTATATTTAACACTTTGAAAGTACTGTTCGGTTGCACAGCAACACGTGGGCTATTTCAATCAATAGTTATTTGTACATCGCATTGCGCGTGACGCGGTCTGTGACTGTGAGTGTGATTGTGAGGTCATGCTGCTTAGGTTGCTATGTTGGCAGAGTGGAGAAGCACCATCGTGGAATTAATTGGTTTTGTTGAATGGTGTTGATACTTACGTAAAACGCCTGTGATGGGGCCCACAGGTAGATTGGTCCAGAGGACGCTGGCACACACACATCCACAAATAAGACAAATAATTAGTACAAAGTGGCTGGAAGTACGGCAGCCATCGTTCGTTGAAGCCCCTTTGTGGCGTTCGTTTGAGGGCTGAGGCAATTGTTCGCGATCTTTTGATGTAATTTATACTAAAGTTTACAATAATGTTCATTTTCATACCTAATCCGAGTGTTTTCTAACTCATCAAAACTCTTAAATCGTGAATTTATTTCCAACGGCATAATTACGAAACCTGAATTGGCCGCAGCCATCTTTGTCTCGTCTTCTTCCGTTTGTGGGAACGCGAATGGACTGCGGTACCGGCAGCCTCGTATATTGGAGAGACGGCTGCCGTACCTCCAGCCTTTGCCTAATTAGTATCATGATGTGTCCTCCACTCCATACCACACTGGCACTGTAGTAGCCCGGCGAGGCTGTGTGACTGATTGCCTTCTATACAGCCTGACACGCTTCCATACAGATAAAGACCTATCACCTTATGAGCATCACAGATGAGACGGGTACTTAGCAGACAGCGTTGGTGGCGAAAGGAGGGGTGTTGATCCAAAAGCGTCTGCAGCGGAGATCTTGGCCGCGCAGTTCGCGAAGGCGCCGCGACCGCTTCCGGGAACGTCCTACGACACTTATGCACCGCTGCAGCACTTGGATCCGTGCGACGAGTGCGTAGGCCGGCGCACGATCCATTGCTGCCACGAGCAGTCGAGAATTTTAGGAAGATAGAATGAAAGAGCTGAGCGTCCCATGAGCTGCTCTTCTTTGTAGATTGAATGGAAATTCCAATAAAGTGTCAAACGTTTACTTCACACGTGTTGGTAACTTGTATAAGTATGTGTAAGTATAAGTGTTGTGATACGTTATCGTGCGTTGTTGGTGCGACTGGTCGTTCATACAGTATACGCACGTGTGTGCGTATTTGTCCTGCTTCGTAGTTATTACAGCTAGCTATGTGCTTGCGTGCATGGCGCTGGTCAAAAGTTAAAAGTTACGGAAAAACATACTTCGTTGCGGTCATGTCTTTTCAATTCTATGCTGTCCTTTGTTTGTGTGAAGAAAGACCGTTGAAACGTTGTGTGTAACTCACAGTTGTCCGATCTAAACAGAGTGCATTCTCCTTAAGTTCACGGATATAATCTGCTAAATTCTCACAAGGCATATCAACTAAATTTGTCTTATCTCGCCATGTGTTTACACTGCGCTCATGTCAACAATTGAGTACACAGAAACCCAAAACTGGAAAGGACTCGCTAGAAAATACTACAAAATAGTACCATCCGGCCATTGGCTCTCACGGGCAATTACACACTCATTTGAAGCAATGTGGCAAAGATGTTCACAAATGTCTTGCGCCATTTGAAAAACCTTAGATGACATGTTCTCGTGATGTAGTCGTTGGTTTATATTGATGACCTTAGAGATCGTTTAATTTCCCTTTGTTTGTCCATTGCGGATTTTTATCGTAGGTCCGAATTGATACCAACCATGGTGCGCGAATTTGTGATTTTGCGTTGCATTCGTCTCCAAAAAGTCCGCTGTCACCCCGTAATACCAGCGCATCGTAGCGCACTGATAGTTACCAGAAGGGGATGTATCTGATTCATATTAGTGGTCTATCCACATACTGTTGAATGTTCTTTGGCGATACTTGTCAAATACGACAACTACGTGTTTAGCTGCAGCCAATGTTTGAAAATTGCTCCAAGCTCCTAGCTCCTAGCTCCAAGAAACGGTCTTGCTAGGGTTAGAAGACCATTTGGAGCTAGCACTGTAGCTGACACCTTATCATGTATTGCATGCGTTGAGTGAATAAGTATAGCTTGTATCAAAGCACTGGTAGGGAATATACCCAGTGTAATACTTCAAGTCCTGGGCTTAGGGCCAGGAAGTGTTCATGTTTGGAAATTGGGTTCCTGTGAATCATAGAACAGATCACGTTTCCGAAATCCTTTATATTTATATTTTTTTTATTATTATTGTGTGAAATAATAATGCAGATAGTGTGTGAATATACCCATCCAGTATTAATAATTTTTATATTCATTGTGTTGCGACAACTTTTTCTTCCAGTGTGAAGCTGTGCAGATCATCGTTAGACCATGCAGATGTCTTGGCAGCTGTTCTCACGCCAAAGCCACAAAAAGGTATTCTACGCATCCTGATGCAGGTGTAGAAATTAACTTTTGAACGACCTGTCCTCAAAAAGAGGGAGCCTGCGCAGCAAAATTAGGGAGTCACGCAGTCATGAAGTTCAAAACTTAACGATTTAACAATAAACACTGTCCTATTTTTGAAATAGTAGGGGCCTGCCAACTNGGACGTCCGCAGTCTAAGTCAAAAACTAACGATATTAACAATAACACATGTGCCTATTTGGAAATTCATGGGGCTGCATCGTTGCTGAAAAAATACGGTAATTCTGCGAGGCTGTGCTCTGGAACGAACTAGAACTAGTATATATATATATAACAGAATTTTTTGGGAGTCACACGGACTCCTGCATATATGTCAACTCAGGGAATCTGACAGTAAATCAGGGAGTATTTGACTCCGGACTCGCGTTAATTTCACACCCTGTGATGTGTGCATACTACAGTACTGCAACATCCTGCTACAGGGAAGGCTGGTTTATTGTGGTAGAAAGTGCTTAGTATCTTCCCAACTCCAGAACAACAACTCCCTTCGCGCTGACTTGTATATATGCCTGTCTTATGCAGAACACATGTAGCGGAATTGTACAACTGCCAACGGCATGCACAACATAAACAGAAAACCTGTGTGTGTGCCCATCTCATACGGAACACAAATAGAGGACTTGTGCATCTGTTTATCTCGCTCATCTATCTTGTACCCTCTGTAATTGTGCAGATATGCATAATAATTGAGGATTATCGGCATTGTACAGGTTGCGTGTGGAGTCATCACAATCATGCTCTGGTGTTTCCTCTTCAGATCTCAAGAGGGCGCTGCACGATGTCTTTCGAATGGTTATCAATGGAAACCTAAAACCAGAACAGGCCGTGTCTGCATTAAAAGAAATCCGGGTAGAGTTTTGTTTATCTGTGCAGTAATCTTAAAATTTGTGTTTATGTTGAAAACCACTTCCTATTTAAAGGACAATTGAAGTCAAATTTCATAACTTCATGTAGTTTTTATACCATAGAAATACATTCAATAACGTATTAATTTCAAATCTGGCGCCAATTAGTAATAAACACCAATAGAATAACTGAATAGTAATCAGAACATGTGACGTCACAGCCCATGTTGAGCGACGTCATTATGTAAACATAGTGTGTTGCGGTGGTTAAATATTCGATGTTTTTTGTTATTGTCTCAATGCTTATTTATCATGTCAAGACACAACATGTAGCCTGTAAATGTACTTATATCATGTAACATACATAATTACCTGTGTGGATAATGCATTCACGGTATATGTAACATGACTTCCGTGCGTAGATGCATGTACATGTAGGCCCTACAGATACATGATTCTGACCGAGCGTGATAAGCCCGGTGATCAGTGTACTCGCATGACTCACCTGGTCTACACTAACCCTTGTCTTCTCATTCTCATGGCAGATATTATACATTCAGGTGCCATCTACTATATAATAGTAAGAAAGAGCCGAAGTGTCGTTTCCCGTATCTCCTCCGAAACCGTGTGCCGCGTGTGCTCGCGCGATATCGAGCTGGGCCCCTTCTGGGCGTCGCGAATACATTCCGCTACGTTAGAACGCGATTTTTCTATCGTAAAGTGACTTTTGAGGCAATTTTCTAAAAAGTTATGTGCCCGAAGTAAACTTCGGCATTCGTCGGAAACCCGCACCAACTTTTTAAGATCGCCAATGCGCGCATGCGCACACACGCACGCACCAAGCCATTGCGGTGCGTGTATAAACAACCAAGCACTGCCGCGCACAGCTGTGAGGCGAAAATTTGCGTGCGTGTGTGTGTGTGTGTGTGTGCGTGTGCGTGTGCGTGTGTGCGCGCCCGTGTTTGTGTAAATGTAGTATGTGGTTCCGCACGCCCGTATGTGTGTGAATACGGTGTGTGCGCGCGTGCGCGCGTGTGTGCAAATATTTGACAACGGGAGGTGTAACCGTGCCCGCGCCTACCCGGCTCCCAATGCTCTCACATTTTTAAACGCCGTTTCGATTGTCTAATTTAGAGCACACTCATGCCACACTATATATACCATAACCTTTTGAAATTGTGTTAAAGTATTAATGTGTTTTCTCACGGGTTTTAATGACAATATAGCTATACTAAATGTAGATTAAAGGTATCATAATAATCATTTAATTAGCTGGAGCCTTCACCTAGCATAGCAAGCCACACTAAACGCACGCACACCGGCACGCGCACACATGCACGCACACACCAAAGCCATTGCGGCTGCGGTGTATAAACAGCTACCAACTGCCGCGCACAGCTGTGAGGCGAAATTAAGACAAACCTAACGAGAGAACGGCTGCAGTTGTATGTGTGTGTGTGTGTTGTGTGTCGTGCGTGCGTGCGTGCGTGCGTGCGTGCGTGCGTGCGTGCGTGCGTGGGTGCATGCATGCATGTATGTATGTATGTATGTATGTATGCATGCATGCATGTATGTATGTATGCGTGTGTGTGTGTGCATGTGTGCGTGCGTGCGCGCCTGTGGTGATGTGTGTGCGCGCGTGTGTGCAATATATTGACAACGGGAGGTGTAACCCTGCCCGCCGCCGTCCACTAACTTTTCAAGAAAATATATCTTAAAAATTAACAATGCATTTTTATTCTTTTTTTTTAAGAATTTGACTTATTATTGATGCTTCTAACCAGAATGATATTTTCAAAAATAATTCTAAATAAGTGAAATTGTGTGTCATTTAAGGTAAATTTCAGATTTTATATATATTTGGATACAATTTTTTTTAAAGCAAATATTGGTATATGACTCTAGTCTAAATAGTCAGTGTTTTTCGTTTACTCTAAATACATCCTCAAATAAAAGTGAGAGATAAATGGTTAAACCCCCATCCTCAAATCAGACCGTACTCAATCCCGTCTGTAGGACGGGTAATAGCTAGTACTCATTAATTCACAAACGCCACAAGAACAGCATATTTGTCTACAGTCCTATCGGGTACCGAAGCTTCCATTCCGCCATGTTGTGCTGTTCTGATTCTTGAGAAGTTTGTGCCGACTCTTTGCGTTGCTTTTTCAGACTATTCCTCCTCAATTTCTTCTTGTGTATATTCAGGCTCAACCTATATCCAACTGGTGACAAGTCACTATAAAGATATCATCATCATCTGAGTAATCACTAGAATCATTGAAATTATCGCCGTCTGTTTCCATCTTATACACAACACTCAACGTGCGTTAGCGTGGCGTCGCTCGATCAACATGGGGCTGACCTCACATGACCTAGATTACTATTCAGTTATTTCTATTGTGTTTATTATTAATTGGGCGCCAGATTTGAAATTGAATACGTTATTGAATGTATTTTTATATAAAAACGTTACAGAAGTTATGAAATTTGACTTCAATTGTCCTTTAACTGTATTTTTTGTTCTTCGCAGTGTTTTATTAAGTGCAGAAATTAATTGGAGAACGGTTCTTTGTAGGTGCTAAAATGAATCTATTGTTTCTGTAGGAGATTCACCGGGAGGTGCTTTCTGTAGCAATTGATGTCTTGACCATATTAGGTAAGCAAAAAACTCCACCATTCGTTTACAGAAGAATAGGGCATCATACTATTATAGGATGCTATGCCACCAGGAATCGCTCTACAGAGTTTACACCTAGTTTAATGGGTGAGCTGTCGTCGGAATTTCAATCGTTTATTTGATTGTTTTGTATATTTGTAATTCAGACATAGAGACACTTGCTTTGGAGGAGCCCCAGGCTAGGGAGAGGTATTTGACTCTGCTGAAGCTATGCATGGTAAGTTAATCCAGATGATCCAGGTTCAGTGACATTTCATTGTGAGAAGTATTCCAACCAGACTAAAACTTGCAGGGCTACCGTTGGCGTTCACCACTTTCACAAAATGTGATAAATAAATAACAAAGGAGATTTTACTACACTAAGTGGCAAATGCAATTGGCGAATGATTTAACCGCTCACAAAATTAAGATTGAATAATGAAATCGTCAAATTGCAATGTCATGGAGTACTAACAAATTGCACACTCAAGAGGATTTTGAATCGAACTGTCCCCAAGCGTGTGCGTGTTACACACTCATCCCTGTGTGCTGTTTTATTCGTTAATCTCTGTCTGAGTGTCACTTACGCTGCTGCTGTAATTTACCTGTGATCTTCGTCTCACCTTGCAGGGCGTGTTGCCCTCAGAGACGGTGACCGTGCGCATGAACGAGGACACACTAGATGGCGTCGGCGTCCTCAACAAGAAGAACTTTAAGCAGAAGTTTGTGCGCACAAAGACGAAGCTCTTGTAAGTATGTGCGACAAGTGAGCATGCTCACAGTGTGCACTCGCATTCCTCGGTGTGGATATTGCTCTCATGATCGCGTTCCTGGATTTATTAGCTCACCTTGACATCGTCAAGTTGAGCTATTGCCATGGGTCGTCGTCCGTCGTTCGTCCGTCCGTCCGTCCGTTCGTTCGTCAACATTTGGTTTCGGTCAACGATAACTCAGGAACCGTTTGACCCACATGTTTGAAATTGGGTGTAGTTGTTACTGGATATGGAACGTCCTATTTTGAAGTACGCCAGTCGACGTACTTTCGAGCCACGGCAATTTTTTGGCAAAAATTGGAATTGCCATTAGTCAGTTCAGGTTCAACGGATTTTGCTCATTTTTGGTATGTGAAGGAATAAGCGCTAGGGGTTTGAATATTTAAAAAAAAATTATGCAAATTAGGTAGGGTTTGGCAATTATATAGCATATTATATAAACACAAACAGTCTGTGGTGTCACACTCGTCTGGTTCGTTTTACAAGATTTCATTGACAATATCTTTAATGCAAAATTGGTATTTCCTCTCCACTCTGTCGATAAAACGTCTATATTAGAGTAAAGATTTACAAAACATGTTGGAACGCAGCATAACCTATTTATTTCAAGCGCCATCACTACAAAGCGGGTATAGCGCCATCTACGGTCACAAATTGTGATTCATTTTGGTTTATAAATTATTATTGTCGATATACAAATGGCAATCGTTTCTATAATGTACGTCGATGGTTGCTCAATTAAAATGCCTTCTTATTACTCACTCATTTGTGTCCTTTTTTGTGGTGAGCTACAGTGTCATTGACACTTTCATATTATAACCTCGTCGTTTTGGGAAGTGAAGATGTCGCACACGGACGTGAAATGCTTCTGTAAGAAAGAGTTGTGACAAAGTGCTGTTCCTGATCATTATATCATGATCTACAGACCAGTACTCTCTCCTCCCCCCTCTTCCTACCCCTCTCTCTCTCTCTCTCTCTCTCTCTCTCTCTCTCTCTCTCTCTCTTTCTATGTCTCTATATCTCTCTCTCTCTATCTATCTATCTCTCTCTCTCTCTCTTTCTCTCTCTCCTACTCTTGCTCTCTTTCTCTCTCGCTCTCGCTGTCTCTCTCTCTCTCACTGTCTCACTCGTTATCTCTCTCCTCCGTCTTCTGCTCTCTCTTTCTTTTCAGTTCTCTCCCTCTCTTATTAGCTCCCACTCTCTCTTTACCCTTCTCTTTCTCCCCCCTCTCTCTCCCTTCTCTCTTGTTCTTGCTCTCCACCTTTTGCTATCTAGATGCAAATTGGTAGTGAAGAGGGGAGGGATAAGTGGGCTTCGCTCGTCACAGTCGCTTGTCATTTGTCACAAATCTTGAGCCTGAGTCAAACATGAGTGTGTTTGCTTTTCGGCTTCAGCTACAAGCAGCAGAAGTTCAACTTGTTACGGGAGGAGAGTGAGGGCTATGCAAAGCTCATCGTAGAGCTTGGGCAGGAGTTTAAGCCGACGGACACGCCGGATAAACTGTCGGAGCACGTCAAGTCACTCATAGGTACATCGTCGCGTGTCGTGTCGTGCCAGCGTCGTGCTGTGCTGTGTTATGGGCTGTAGCGCGTCGTGCTGTGCTGCATCATGGGCCGTGTCATGTCGTGTCAGCCAGCGTCGTGCTGTGCTGCGTCATGGGCCGTGTCGTGTCGCGTCAGCAGCGTCGTGCTGGCGCGCGTCATGGGCCATGTCATGTTGCTTCAGCCAGCGTCGTGCTGTGTTGCGTCACGGGCCGTGTCGTCATGTCATGTCATCTCTCCCTCCCACTCCCTGC
>NW_014579693.1:13193-27624 GCF_000485595.1 Priapulus caudatus
CCCGCCTAGTACATCACATACTCTTCGATCCTCTGGCATGTTTCAGCAGGGGTTTTAATGGGCCCGCGATTAAGCATTGAGAAGCGCAGACTCCGCCGATCGCCGTTTCGATGTCGGAAAACCGACTACAATCACTACCTATGGCTGTCACACGGGGTTTTCACTGCTAGCTTACTATTAACGCTACCTGAGCTCTGTATTTAAACATGCCAGTTCCCCCCCCTCCCCAACTGCGCACGCATAGTTGATCCTGATTAAGGCCTTAATTTATGCTTGGCTTCGTCTGCTTCAAATAAGTGTGCTGCGGCAAAATTAAGAACGGATAAAACTGATACAGCGATAATCATCAAGTAGCCCATGGGGGTGGGGCGGGGGCCGCGTGACGATCGAGCGGGGATAATCGGTCTGAAGTAGGTGCACAGAGACATAGCGCTGGCAGTTAGTGGCGGCAATGTGATCGAGCAATGTCTTACAAGTTCCCAGTTGTCAGCGATGGCAGCAAATTGTTAGCGGCATACATTGTTTAATTAGGCCACCGGCAGTCCCGTCTTCATTCGTCCACTATTGTTGTTCGCTGTCATCTGGCGCGTAGTTGTTGTTCATCATTATTGTCATTGTCACATTCATTGTCATTTGTCTATTATCGTTGTTGTAGTCATTTGTTGTCGCGTGTCACCTCATTATCGTTAGTTATAGTCTATCTGATGTCGTCATTTGTCATTGTCACCATTGTCACTCATTGTAATTGTCTATCATTCATCGTAGTCAGTTGAATTTTGTCATTTGTTACCATTGTCATAGTAATTTTCATTGTTATCTTTGTCGCAGTTTAATCATTGTCACTCTCACTTGTCATCATCATCGTTTTGTGGTCATTGTATGTGTCATGTTGGTGGGCGACGTTGTTGACAGTAATTTTACTCGGCCCAACTGGAGTTGGGTGAGGTTATTGGTGATCACTTCGTTGTGTTAGTGTGTTTGTGTGTTTCGTGTGTTCCGCAATTCGATATGTTAGCGCGTTTCGAGTCACTGCGAGGCCAGTCCAGCTGCAGCGATCCAGCAAGCGGTGTACTGTGAGGCGAGCAGCAGTCAACGGCATGCGGGTCTTGCTACGATGCAAACTAGCTCAGCAAATGCCAGCATAAGCCAGCTGTACCCTCCTTGCCAGTTACGCTGGCGTATTATCGCTGGGTTATTCGCTGTGTTTCGTCAGTTGTATGGTTTACCCGTATGGCGTATGTCGCTGCGGCAGGTATGCCACTCTTCGTGAGTGCACTTCTTTGTCTAGTGATATCTGCTTCTATCCATTCTCTGTGTGTTGGCATCGCCTTCGGCGACCGGTATGCGCGGTCGTCTTCGGCTGCGGTGGCACAGATTTTTCCTTCTCATTCATCGCTGTTGACCTGACCGCGTTTTTAAACCGCGTTGATCCTCTCAGCTTGATTCCACCGCCTGCAAAAATTTACTATTAATATAAGCAGCAATGAGGCCTGTGTTTTTAGCCGACGGCAGCGTGTCGGCGGCCGGCTCCGCGAGCGGTGATTGGCGGTGGTGGTGGTGATTGCTGGTTGGTGGTCTGGTGCTGCTGTTGCTGCTGGTTGGTTATGATGGTCGTGTGTGGCAGCCGGGTGGTGGTTGTGTTCGTTGTGGTGGGTGTGTCGGCGACGGCGGTCAGGGGCCAGTGGTGGGCAGCGGTGGTTATTGGCCGAGTGGTGGCAGCGCTGAGTCCGGTGTGGTGGCAGTGGTGGCGAGGGTTGGTTGATGCAGCAGTGGTGCGTGGCCGAGTGGCTGGTCGTGGTGGCAGTGCCGTGGCGCAGGCGGTGCGTGGTGCGCAGTGGTTTGGGGCGGGGGGGGGGGGGGGGGGGCGGTGGACAGCTGGTGCAGCCCGGTCGGGGTTGGCAGCGGCCGTTCGGTGCATGGTCTGGGTTGGGTGGGCAGCGGGCGGGTGTGCCAGCGGTCGGTGGTGGCAGTTGGTGGCCAGCTGGGTAGTGAGGGCGTGGTGGCAGCGGTGCGTTCGGTCGGGCAGCCGGCGGTATGGTGGCAGCTGCTGGTGGTGCAGCCGGCTGGTGGCATTGGTGGCCAGTGTGGCAGCGGCAGTGGTGGCAAGCAACGATGACAGGCAGTGGTGTGGCAATGGTGGCAGCGGCGTGGTTGGCAGTGGTGCGCAGCGGGTGGTGTGGGCAGTGGCGCTCGGTGTATTGGTTGGCGGCTGGTGGTGTTTGCAGCGTGTAGCTGGCGTGTGGCGGCGGTCGGTGGTGGCAGTGGCAGGTCGGTTGCAGTGGTGCGGCAGGCCGGTTGGTGTTCGGCAGCTGGTCGTGGTAGTGGCAGTGGTGGCGGCGGTGGTGGTGTGTCGGCAGCGGTGTAAGAGGCGCGAGGTGGTGGTGCAGCAACGGCGACAGCGGTTGCGTCCGGTGGCCAGCGGACAGCGCGGAGTCGACATGTTTAGCCCGATATTAGCGTCGCTATTGTGCTGCTGCAACTTGACTAGCGGCGTTAATGAAGTTCGTGCCCAATATTCTTTAAATGGCCGCAATTGTCAATTTAACATGCGTCAATGTTCTTGAAGGGTCTTTTTGTGAATTGGTGTGGGCATTGGCGAAGAGTGAGAGAGAAAGGGGAGGGGTAGAGATAGTTGAGTGAGAGAGAGAAGATAGTAAGGTTGGAAAAAATCGTGCAGGCGCCCTACGTACATCAATGGAGTTTGGATTTGTAAGCCCTGATATGGCGTTCGTCGGTGAATTGCTCTTATGCGGCGCGTTTCACGGAAAATGTGTTTGTTGATATAGACGTTGCTGTTTATGCAAATGTCATATTCGCCCTCTCAGGCTGAGTCATCAGCGGGATAGGCTGCGTGAGTGCACGGCGGAGTCTGTCTTGCACCTATCGTGACGATGTGCTGCTGGTTGGTGGTGTATGATGATGATGGTGGCGTGGTGCTGCCTGCTGTGTAATTCTACTGCCTGCTGCTGCTGCTTGCCACCTGGTGGTGGTTGGGAATGGTGGTGGTGGTGTGGTGGCTTGGCGGCCGTGTAGTGGTGATCTGGTGGTGGTGGTGGCGGGGTTGATGTCGTCTGCAACGTGATCGATGATGATGGTATGGTGGTGGTTGTGGTCGTGGTGGTGGTTTGGCTGTGGTGGTGGTGGTCGGTAGGGTCGGTGGTGGTGGTGGTGGTGGTCGGTACGGCTGGCCATGTGGTTGTAGTGGTGATGGTGGTGATGGTCTCGGCTGATGGTTGGGTTTGGTGGTGGTGGGTGGTGGTGGTGGGTGGTGGTGTGGTGTATGGTGATGGTGATGGTCGATGTGTGAAGCACTGATGGTTGGATGGGTGATGGTGAAACTGATGGTGTGGTGATGATGATGGCGGTGGCGAATTGTGGCGCCTCGCGGCGGCGGCTGCTTGCGTTGGTGCTGGTGCTGCTGGTTGTGCTGCTGGTTGGTGCGTTGTACTGCTGCTTCTGCTGCTGTCTGCTGCTTGGTGTGTTGTCGGTGGTAGGTGTGCTGGCTGCGTGGTGCTGTGCTGCTGCCTGGTACTGGTACGGTTGGTGTGGTGCTTGCTTGCTTTGTGGTGTGGTTGTGGTGCTGCCGATGCTGCTGCTGCTGCTGCTGCCTGCTTGGTGCGTGTGGTGGTGCTGCTGCCTGCCTGACTGTGCTGGGGTCGGTGGTGGTGCTGCTGCTGCTTGCTGGCTGCTTGCTGCTTTGCTGCTGCTGGTGGTGGTGGTGGTGGTGGTGCTTGCTGCTGCTGCTGGTGCTGTGGTGGTGGTGTGGTTGCCTTGCTGCTGCTGCTGCCTGCTAGCCTGCGGGGTGGTGGGTTTCTGCTTGCTCTTGCTTTGCTGCCTGCCTACCCTACCTTAGCTGCCTAGCTGCCTGTCTGCCTGCATTACCTTCCTACCTTCCTACCTGCCATACCTGCTAATACCTGGCTACCTGCCTGCCTACATTCCTACTCTGCCTTACTGCCCTACCTACCTGCCTGCTTTCTACCTTGCTTGCCTGCCTGCCTACCTGCCTATCTGCTTACCTGCCTACCTGCTACCTGCCCACCTGCCTGCCCTACTTCCTGTCCTGCCTTGTTTGCCTGTCCTGCTGCCTACATGGCCTACCTGCCTACCTACCTAACCTACTGCCTGCCTGCCTACCCTTGCCTATCCTGCCTAGTGCCTACCTTACCTGCTCTGCTCTGGCCTTCTTGCTCTCCTACGCTGCATACCTGCCTGGCCTGCCTGCTTGCTACCTTGCCTTACCCACCTATCCTGCCTGCCTGGACCTTACTTTCCTGCCTGTCTATCCTGTTTACCTTGGCACTTGCCCGGCTTGCCTACCTTACCTGCCTGAGCCCAGCCTTGGTCCTTCTATCTCTCCTACCTCTCTACCTGCCTTCATCTGTCACTTAGCCTTACCTTCCTGCCTGCCTGCTTGCCTACCTGGCCTGCCTTACCTTCTCTGCCACCTGCCTACCTGCCTTCCTTGGCCACCCCTGCCTATCCTGCCTGCCTACTCTTACCTGCCTGTCTGCTGGCTCTGCCTGCCTTCTTGCCTACTGCCTGCCTACCTGCCTGTCTGCCTGCCTGGCCCTACCTATCCTGCTGCCCTGCTACCTGCCTACCTACGCTGCCTGCCTTACCTAACCTTACCTGCCTGCCTGGCCTGTCTGCCCTACCTGCCTGAACCTACCTGCCCTTACCTTCCTGCCTGTCTATCCTCCCCCCTGTCCTGCCTGCTACCTACCTACCTACCTGCCTGACCTTGCTAGCCTTCCTGCTGCGCCTACCTGCCTGCCTGCCTGTACCTGCATACCTGCCTTGTATGCCTGCCTGCCTTCACTTGCCATAGCTGCCTTGCCCTCCCCTATCCTTCGCTTGCCTGTCCTACCTGCCTGCTCTAGCTGCCTACCGCTACCTTCCTATCCTGCCTACCTGCCTACTACTTGCCTGCCTGCCCGCCTGCCTGCCTAATCCTGCCTGCCTACCTTTTTTGCCTGCCCGTCCCTATACCTACCTGTCTCTGCCCTGCCTTGCATTCCTGCATGCTGCATTTCTGCATTGAAGCAGCGGCTACAAAACTGCCTAGCGCATATTCGATTGTCCGAGGCGAGTCCGCCACTGCGGAATAACACAGACACCACTCGCGTGTAGAGAGAGAGAGAGTATCGCTACCACGGGGGGGTGGGGTGCGTGATGCCTGAATGAACAGAATGCTAATACGAGATATCACCTCCAACAAGATACCACGTGATGCTGCATG
This sequence comes from Priapulus caudatus, assembly GCF_000485595.1. NCBI lineage: Eukaryota > Metazoa > Priapulida > Priapulimorpha > Priapulimorphida > Priapulidae > Priapulus > Priapulus caudatus. Next base: position 18,436 of record NW_014579693.1, read on the forward strand.
TGATAACGCTGCCTGGTGTGTGTGCGTTTGCGCACGCGCGCCCGCTTGCGTTGCATGTGTGGTGTGCGTGTCTGTGCGTGTGCGGTGTTGCGATCGGTCGATAGCTGTGTCTGCTGCGTGCGTTTGCGTGCCTTCTGTGCGTTGTGCGTATAATGTGTGTTGTTGTGTGTGCTAGGCCCAGTGATCTTTGAAGCATGTCATATTTGATGGGCTAATAGGGGCTGTTGCCTGCAGCGCTAGCTATGCTGGCTGATTTATGAGGGAAGGCCATATATGGTAAAATACAAGGCTGCATGTCTACGACTAAGTTGTTGTTGTCACATACAGCCGACGAGCAAATACACGTGTCGGGTTCTGGTTTTGTGACTAGAAGCGGGGGTTGGGTGCGGCCGGTTTGGGGCGGGGGTATGAGTAGGGTTTCGTGGGTTAGGGGATGCTGTGGGGTTTGGGGGCAGAGGGTTTAGTGTTGGGGTTGTGTGTGGATGGGTGGTGGGGTTTGGAGATTGGGTGTATTTCGTGGGGGCGGCAGCGTGGGGACTCGGTAACTGCCGCCTAGTCCAAAGGCCCGCTAGGTCCATAATGGCCTGACTCACTCCCGATAACATCTCACAGTGGATGTAGGGCGGAGTGTGTGTGTGTGTTGTGTGTGGGATGTTGTGCGGAAAATTTTATTTGTTCTATGTTTTTCTTGAAAATACATCAGCAGCGTTCTAACCAGTGACGAGTGTAAATATCTGCATGGCCATCTGCAGCATGTGGTTTATGACATTTATTCTCTTCCACTCTCCTGCTAGCCATACCTTGACGTGGCGCCATCAATCAGCATACAATTTTTGCCTAAATAATTATCAGTTGAAAATATGTTTAGTTTTCCAATCGTGACTAGTTGGGGCCTTCGGACTAGTGGGTTTGGACTAGCGCGTCGCCTTCGGCGACTTAGGTGCGGCCTTTCTGGACTAGGGGAATGGTGTTTTGGACTAGCGGGCCTTCGGACTAGTGGGTTTTCGGACTAGCGGGCCTTCGGACTAGTGGTTTCGGCACTAGTGGGTTTTCGGAACTTAGCGTGGCTTCGGACTTAGCGTGGCCTTCGGACTAGTGGGTTTTCGCGACCTAGCGGAGCCTTCGGACTAGCGGCGCCTTCGGACTAGTCGGTTTTCGGCGTTAGCGGGGCCTTCGGACTAGTGGGTTTTCGACTATGCCGATGCCTTCCGGACTAGTGTGTTTTCGACTTTAGCGGGCCTTCGGACTAGTGGCGTTTTCGGACCTAGGCGGTGCCTTCGGACTATGTGGGTTTTCGGACTTAGCGGTTGCTACTTTGTCGGAGGGGGGGGGAAGATAATACGATTTGTTTCAACTCGTCTCATCAGATTCTTTTTCATCTTAATTCAGGAAGAATTCCTTTGTTCGCTGGGGATAGTAGGTGAGATTTTCTAGTATTTGTCAGTAGAGATGAGAGCACTTCATACTTAATTGACCAAGATTTTCCTCTTGAGAAGGGAGAATTCCTCCGTGCGTACGTTGTGCTGATGAATTATTAGACAGGAGAGACTCTCTGGAAATTTCATAGAAATCTCTCAGTAAATATAATCGTCTGGATCTTTTAAGATCCCTGAGAATGAACGCGGTCTCACTTTTTCACGATTGTGGTGATCGCAGACGCGGATAGTGTTGCCATGGCGATCGCAGACACGGCTATTATTGCCATGGCGATCGCAGACACGGCTAGTGTTGCCATGGTGATCGCAGACGCGGCTAGTGTTGCCATGGTGATCGCAGACGCGGATAGTGTTGCCATGGTGATCGCAGACGCGGCTAGTGTTGTCATGGTGATCGCAGACGCGGATAGTGTTGTCATGGTGATCGCAGACGCGGCCCGTGTTGTCATGGTGACCGCTGACGCGCCGCGAGTTGCCATGGTGTTATAGCGACCGTACCAAGTGCTATACTTTGTAGCTATTGTATACAACAAGTATTGAGAAGAGAGAAAGAAAGATAGATAGAGAGATGGGAAAGAGAAAGACTGAGAGAGTACGCTAGGAAGATGGAGAGGGAGATAGGGGAGACGGGGAGAGGAGAAACGAAAAGAGAGAAAGAGCTCTCGAGAGCTCTCGAGTGAGCGCGCGTGAGAGATATATATACTAATCATTTCTCGCGCATTGATTGTACACGCATGCGGGAAAAACTGCCGCCTCACGTGATCGTATGCGCGATATATGTAAAGCCCGGCTGCTGCGACTAATGGATTAATCCGAAGCGACTACAACTGTCATCGTCATCGTAGTCATCGTCATCATTGTCGGCGTAGTCATCGTCATCGTCGTCAGCCAGAAATCATGGCCTTAATAGGCAGGTGACCGTTCTATAGAGGTAGACTTAGTAGTTCCATTTCCCAGAACGGCCAGGTGTGTCTGACACTTTATCAGGATGGAAGCAGAAAGGAAGGAGGATGGAAGAGGAAAGGAAGGAGGATGAAAGAAGAGAGGAAGGAGAATGGAAAAGGAAAGGAATGCTAATAGAAAGAGAATCGAAGAAGAAAGAAAAGTGGAATTGCTGAGGAGTTTTTGTTTCTGCCACAAATTTCATTTAATTATGTCACTTTGGCAGTAGGAAGGGAAACAAACAAATCCTAATGGAATAAAGCGATGGCGATAGAAGTGATGCACATGTACATTGTAGTGTGAGTGACCCTAGTTTATATCCAAGGTATGTTAAGCATCGGGCATTACCTTCAGACGGCCAAGCATGATCAAGCATAATAATATACTATCTATGTGTTCTTGCCAGGCTCGTTCGTAAACTTGTAATTTCGGTGTAGGTATATATATTAAATGACAGGAGGTTGTGTGGCTATGGCTGCAGCTAACCTGCCGCCTAGTACATCAATACTCTTCGATCCTCTGGATGTTCAGCAGGTGTTTTAAATGCGGCCCGCATTAACTAAGAACGCAACTTCCGCCATCGCGGTTTCATGTCGAAAACCGACTACAGATGGCAGCACGGTGTCACACCGGGGTTTCACTGTAGCTTACATTAAGCTACTGAGCTTGTATTAAAACAGCCAGTTCCCCCCCCCCCCTCCCCAACGCGCACGAGAGTTGATCTGATTAGGCCTAATTATGCTTGGTTCTCTGCTTCAAAAAGTTGCTGCGGCAATTAAGAACGAATAAAACTGATACAGCGATTAATCATCAAGTAGGCCATGGGGGGGGGGCGTGACGATCGAGCGGGGGAAATCGGCTGAAAGTAGGTGCACGAGACAAAGCCGCTGGGCAGTTAGGGCGGCAAGTGATCGAGCAATGTTTACAAGTTCCCAGGTTGTCAGGCGATGGCAGCAAATGTTAGCGCAACATTGTTAATTAGGCCACCGGCAGTCGCCGTCGTCATCGTCACTATTGTTGTTCGCTGTCATCGGCGTAGTTGTTGTTCATCATTATTGTCATTGTCACATCATTGTCATTGTCATTATCGTTGTTTTAGTCATTGTTGTAGTCATTGTTGTCGCTGTCACCTCATTATCGTTGTTATAGTCATTGATGTCGTCATTGTTGTCATTGTCACCATTGTCACTTCATTGTAATTGTCATCATTATCGTAGTCAGTGAATTTGTCATTGTTACCATTGTCAAGTAATTTTCATTGTTATCTTTGTCGCAGTTATCATTGTCACCTCATTGTCATCATCATCGTTTTGTGGTCATTGATGTTGTCATTGTTGCGACGTTGTTGACAGTAATTACCTCCGCCCAACGGAGTTGGAGGAGGTTATGTGATCACTCTCGTGTGTTAGTGTGTTTGTGTGTTCGTGTGTTCGCGCAATCGATATTAGCGCGTCGAGTCAGCGAGCCAGCCAGCGCAGCGACCCAGCAAGCGTGTACATGTGAGCGAGCAGCAGCAACGAGCGGCTGCTACGAGCAAACTAGCAGCAAGCCAGCAAGCCAGCGTGTACATGCCAGTACGCTGGCGTATATCGTGGGTTATTCGTGTGTTCGTCAGTTGTATGCCGTATGGCGTATGTCGCTGGCGGAGGTATGCACTCTTCGTGAGTGCACTCTGTCTAGTTGATAGTCTGCCATCCATCTCGTGTGTTTGCATCGCCTTGGCGACCGGTGATGCCGGTCTCTTTCGGCTGCGTGGCAGATTTTCTCCTTCTCATCATCGCTGTTGCGTTTTTAAAACCGCGTTGCATCCTCTCAGCTTGATCCACCGCCGCAAAATTTACTATTAAAAGCAGCAATGAGGCGGTAGCGACGGCAGCGGTGGCGGCGGCGCGAGCGGTGATGGCGGTGGTGGTGGTGTTGCTGGTGGTGGTGGTGCTGCTGTTGCTGCTGGTGGTGATGATGGTGGTGGTGGCAGCGGTGGTGGTTGTTGTTGTTGGTGGTGGTGGTGGTGGCAGCGGCGGTGGTGGCAGTGGTGGTGGTGGCAGTGGTGGCAGCGGCGGTGGTGGCAGTGGTGGCAGCGGTCAGAGGTGGTGATGGCACAGTGGTGCAGTGGGGTGGTGGAGTGTGGGCAGCCGGGGTGGTGGCAAGTGTGGCATGCGTGGCATAGCGGTGGGGTGGCAGCGGCGGTGTGCAGTGGTTGGGTGGTGCAGCGGGGTGTGGCTAGCGGCGGGGCAGTGTTGGCAGCTGGGAGGTGGAGGGTCGGTGTGGCAGCTGTGTGGTTTGGCAAGCGGCCGTGTGGCAGCGGTGGTGGTGGCAGCGGCGGTGGGTTGGCATGGTGCAGTGTGTGCAGTCGGCATGTGGTGGCAAGCAAGCGATGACATAGCAGTGTGTGGCAATGGTGGCAGCGGCGGGTGGCATGTGGTGCAGCGGTGGTGGTGCAGTGGCTGGTTGCGCTAGTGTGGCGGCGGTGAGTGTTGGCAGCCGGTGGTAGGCAGTGGTGGCGGCGGTGGTGGGTGGCAGTGGCGTGGTGTGCAGTGTGCGGCGTGGTGTTGAGCACGTCGAAGTGACAGTTATGTGGCGGCGGTGTGTGCAGGTGGTAGTGGCGGGTGGTGGTGGGCAGCAATCGGTCGACAGGCGGTGGTGGTGGCTAGCGGACACAGCGAGTCGACATTTTAGCGATATTAGCCGTCGCTTTATGTGCGCTCAACTTGACAGCGGCCGTTAATGAAGTTTGCAATAATTTTAATGGCCGCAATTTCAATTTAAATGGTCAATGGGTTCTTGAGGGTCTTTTGTGAATTGTGTGGATTGGCGAGAGTGAGAGAGAAGGGGAGGGGGAGAGATAGTGAGTGAGAGAGGAAGATAGTAAGGGGTGGAAAAAATCGGCAGGCGCACTACGTACATCAAATGGAGTTGGATTTGTAAGCCCTGAATGCGCGTCGTCGTGAAATTCTATGCGCGCGTTTCACGAAAATGTGTTGTTGATATAGACGCTGTTTAATGCAAATGTCAATTCGGCCTCTCAGGCTGAGTCCATGCAGCTGCGATAGCTGCCGTGAGTGTACACGCCGGAGTCGCTGCAGCCTGATCGGACGAGTGCTGCTGGTGGTGGTGAATGATGGAGATGGTGCGGTGGTGGCTGCTGCTGTATCTACTCGCGGGCGTGCGCTTTTGGCTTTGGGCATCTCTTCGTGGTGTGGCTATTGGTGGTCGTGAGTGGTCGTTGGCGGCGGCGGTAGTGGTGATGGTGGTGGTGTGGTGTGATGGTTGATACGGTGGATGATTGAATGATTATTGTGTGGTTGTGGTAGGTGGTGGTGGTGGGTGTGGTGTGTGGTGGTGGTGGTGGTGGTGGTGGTGGTGGTGGTGACGGCTGCAGTGGGTAGTGGTGATGGTGGTGATTGGTTGGCTGATGGTGGTGTGGTGGTGGTGGTGGGTGGTGGTGGTGGTGGTGGTTGGTGATTGGTGGAGTGGTGATCGGTGATTGATGAAACTGATGGTATGGGGAGGTGAAACTGATGGTGATGTTGATTTGCTATGCGTGCCGTGGCGGCGGCAGCGGCGGCTGGCGGTGGTGCGTGCTTGCTGGTTGGCGTGGTGGTGGTTTATCTGCTGGTCTGACTGCGTCTGCTGCTCGGTGTGGGTGGTGGTGTGGTGGGTGGTGGTGGCCTGCTGCTGCTGCTGTGGTGGTGGTGGTGGTCTGCTGCTGGGGTGGTGTGGTTGCTGGCTGGCTGCTGCTGCTGCTGCTGCTTGGCTGGTGGTGGTGGTGGGCTGCGGCTGCTTTGCTCGCTGGTGTGTGTGTGGGCTGCTGCTTGCTGCTGCTTCTGCTGCTGCCTGCTGCGCTGGGTGTTGGTGGGGTGGATGCTGTTCGCTTCTGCTGGGTTGGTGTGTGCTGGTGCTGCTGCTGCTGCGGCGCTGGCTGCGGGTGTGGTTTCTGCTTGTCGCTGCCTTGCTGCTCTGCTAACCCTACTCTTAGCATGCTCACGCCTGTCTTGCCTGCATACTCTTCCGTACCGCTTCCTACACTGCCTACCTGCCTACATTGACTGGCTACCTGCTGCCTACATCGGTAACCTGCCTTACACGTGCCTACCTACCCTGCCTGTCCTTTCTACCTGCCTGCCTGCCGTCCTACCTGCCTCCTGCCATACCTGCCTACCTTCCTACGCGTGCCCACCTCTGCCTACTTTCTCGCCTGCCTGGTTTGGTCCTCCTGCTTGCCTACATGCCTAGCTGCTACCTACCTTACCCTATCTGCCTGCTGCCTACCTGCCTAACGCTCGCTACCAGCATACCTTGCCTGCCTGCTTTCTTGTCTACTCTACCTGCATGAACCGCATGCTGCTGCTTGCCCTACCTGCTAGCGTCCACCTACGACTTGGCGTGCTGCCAACCTTCCTGCCTGTCTACCTGTTTACCTGCCTGCCCGCATGCCTAAACCTACCTCTGCCCGCTTGCCCTACCTACCTCCTACCTGCTACTTACTACCTTCCTGCCATGCCTGCTGTCCTACCTGCCTGCCTACCTCTGCACCCTGCCTACCTGCCTTCCTGCACCTCGCCTACCTCCTGCCCTACCTACCTTGCCTGCGCCTGCGCTGCCTGCCTTCTTGCCTACACTACACTGCCACCTGCCTGCTGCCTGCATGCCTACCTAGCCTGCCTGCTACCCTGCCTACTACTCTGCGCTAACCTACTCTACTCATGCCTGCCTGCCTGCCTGCTATCCTGCCTGCCTACCCTGCCACTTTCCTTCCTGTCTACTGCCCTCTAGCCTGCTACCTACCTACCGTACCTGCCTGCCTGCCTACCTTCACTGCCTGCCTAACACTGCTGCCTGCCCTACACGCATAGCCGGGGGTGGGGGGGGGCGGCGCTGGGGGGCTGCGTATGCCTGCTCTGCTTCTTGCAGCTGCCTGCCTCCCTACCTTCCTGTGCCTGCCTACCTGCCTGCTAGCTGCCTACCAGCCTACCTTCCCTACCTGCCTACCTGCCTACCTACCTGCCTGCCTTGCCGTCCTGCCTGTCCTTACCGCCTGCCGTACCTTCTTCGCACTGCCGCCCGGCTCCTAGCCTAATCCTGTCTGGCCTGCCTGCAATCTCTGCATTGCCTGCATTTCTGCATGAAGCAGCGGCTACAAAACTGCAGCGCAATCGATGTCCGAGCGAGTCCGCACGGAAAACAGCAGAACACCTGACCGCCGTGTAGATGAGAGAGAGAGTATCGCACGGACGGGGGGGGGGTGGGTTGAGCTAATGAAGCAGATGCTAATACGAATATCAACTGCTCCAACCAAGACTACCTTACGTGATGCTAGCAGTGATAACGCTGGCCTGTGTTGTGGCGTGCGCACTGACGCGCGGTTTGTGCATGTGTGGGTTGGCCGTGTTGTGCGTGATTTGGTGCGTGGATGTCTGCTGCTGTGCGTCGTGCCTCTGTGCGTGTGCGTATAAGTGTGTGTGTGTGTGTAAGGCAGTGATCTTTGAAGCATGTCAATGATGGGCGTAATAGGGGCATTGTTGCCTGCAGGCTAGCTAGCTAGGCTGATTATGAGGAAGCCATATATGTAAAACAAGGCTGCAGCACGACTAAGTGCTGTTGTCACAACAGCCGACCGAGCAAAACACGTGTCGGGTTCGGTGTGATAACGAAGGGCGGGGGTGGGTGGGCACGCGTGGTGCTTGCGTGTTGTCGGGTTTGGGGCGGGGATTAGTAAGGGGTTCGTGGTTAGGGGAGCTGTGGGTTTGGGGGCAGAAGGTTTAGGTTTCTGGGGGTGTGCGGGGGAGGGGGGGTGTTTGGAGATTGGGGTGTATTCTGGGGAGCGTGGGATCCGTAACATGCCGTGCTAGTCAAGAGGCTGCCGCTATCCGAAGCTGGCTAGCGTCCCGAAACATCCTCCACAGTTGGATTGTAAGGGGGAGTGTGATGTGGTGTGGTGGTGAATGTGTGAAAATTTATTTGTTCAGTTATTACTCGGAAATAGCACACAGCTTCTAACCATGACAGTGTCTCTGGCATGGCATCGTGCAGCTATGATGTTATGACATTTATCTCTACCATCTCCTGCTACCTAACGCTTGACGTGGCGGCCATCGGAATTCAGCATAGCAATTTGCTAAAAAATATCAGGTGAAATGTTTAGTATTCGCAATCGCTAAGGGGTCTCGGACTATGGGGTTTTGGACTAGCGGCCTTGTTCGACTTATGGCCTTCGACTAAGTGGGTTTCGACTAGACGTGCCTTCGACTATGGGTTTTCGACCTAGCGGGCCTTCGACTTAGTGGTGTTTGCTAGTGGTTTTCGGGACTAGCGGGCCTTTCGGACTAGTCGTCTTTCGACTAGTGTTTCCCGGACTAAGGGGCCTTCCGACTAGCCGGGACTTCGGACAGGTGGTTTTCGGACTAGCGGCACTTCCGGACTAGTGGGTGTTCCGGACTAGCGAGCCTATCGGACTAGCTGGTTTCGGATCTAGCCGGGGCCTTCGGACTTAAGTGGGTGCTTCCGGGACTAGGCCGGGCCTTCCGACTAGTGGGTTTTTCGGACTAGCGGGCCTTGCTACTGCGTTGTTCGGCGGGGGGGGNTGCCTGCCTACCTGCCTGCCTACCTGCCTACCTTCCTGCCTGTCTACCTCCCTGCCTGCCTGCCTACCTACCTACCTACCTGCCTGCCTGCCTACCTTCCTGCCTGCCTACCTTCCTGCCTGCCTACCTGCATACCTGCCTGTATGCCTGCCTGCCTTCTTGCCTAGCTGCCTGCCTCCCTACCTTCCTGCCTGCCTACCTGCCTGCCTAGCTGCCTACCAGCCTACCTT